>NW_027669124.1:40000-153350 GCF_964194185.1 Rhinolophus hipposideros | reverse complement strand
AGCAAACAAAACTTAGACCTGTGAGGTGCTTTACTTTGAGTAAAGGCATTGTGTTGACTATGAAATTTTAAGGTATAAATTGTTATTAGATACATATTGATATGAATGATTTAGTCTTATACTGCTACAATAATAATTTTCATCTTTCTGTTACCACATTGTAATACCATTATGAAGCAGATAAATGGAAATGCTCCTATGCAAACTGAGTTTTTAGAGATAGAGGTTCAATTAAGTGGATTACCTAGAGAGTTAATTCTAGATTTCCCACATGAACTGAAGTGTAGATGCTGTCCCTTTCCCTCAGTAGTTTCTTCCACATTTTAGTTGGTATAATTTTGTTTTTATTCATGTCAATTTGATATAAATTGGAACTATTTCAGTCTCAAATAATGTATTCTTAGGACCTGTGACCTCTTTAAAGGCAGCTAATTTTTCATTAAATCATAATTTGGGACAAATGTGAGGAGTTTTATCAAAACTCTACTTGATTTAATCTTCCCATTGCTATCTATAATTGTCCTTGAATATTTTTACAAATTCATTTTTCTCATCGCAAGGCCCATTTACTATCATTTGGACATAAGTTTGTCCATTTCAAAGAGAATTTAGCAGTCTCTGATTTATTAATTTGGCACTGGGTCTCCATTTTCAGACGAGTGAGGGGAGGCAGGATTCATGTGTAGCAGGAAGGGAGGTCCAGGCCATGAAGACCACTGGAATGAGTTTGCTTTTCTTCTAAGATACAGGAATCTGTTGGAAGGTTGTGAGCAGTGGACTGCATATGTGAGGACCTGTGAAGTCAATTTAAGCCTGTGATAAAAAAAGGGGGAAAACATTCCACAATGTATACTTGACGACCGCTAGTCCCACCGACATACCAATTTCCCCTTGAGATGTCAGTAGATTGTTAAGCTCTGCGGCTTCATCAGGGGAAGTGGAGAGTGGGGCTGAATCTGTTGTTCAAGTAACCTTCGTAATAGTGAGTGGGCAGCAGGATAACACCTTCTGTGTCTTACCCAGATTCAGTAGACAGAATTGTGTCCAAAAGAAGAAAACAAGGTGAACTGATGCATGGGGTGATCTTTTTCGAGTTACATATTATATTAATATGTTAGAGTTAGCAAATTTTAACATAATTTAATAAAAAAAAAAAAAAAAAAAATAATTTAATAGATGTGATTATAAGATCACTAACAGAATCATCTTTCTAGATGCTTGGGAGACGATTTCAACAAGAGCTACCTGACTCCACAAAAAAACTGTCTATGTCAGAGGCTTCACTGGAGGATAGATCACGTTACCGTATGAATTCAGAAGCTGAGACACAGGATTTCAAGACATTAGAGCATATCAGGAGTCAGGTATGTGTGAAATGTAACCTGTCAACAGTTCATCTATAGTTGATTAATATAAAGTGTTTTAAGACCCTGATTTTCAAGGGCAGCTTTCTTTTGTGTTTTCGGTGTAATTAATTTATTATAATTTTATTATCTTTATAATGCACTTCTTCCTTAAACTCTGGCTTCCATCCTGCTATTTGCAACGTATGTTTTTTCTTATATCTATACCCTTGGTAACGTTGAGAAATAGGCAGCATTCCTCATAGAAATCGAGAGACTTTCTTCCTACTAAACAATATTTTGTAGTGATATCTCCATTACCAGGATGAAGCAGCCATTTAAAATCAGAAGATAATGCTTACTAGAACGATTCAGAAATTTGTCTTATTTCTTATCATCACTTTTGTAAATGGTTACAGCATTGGTATATATTTCATGGACTTCAAACTAACTTGTACAGAAAGTTCAGTATACAAACCAGTTGAAGTAGGCATTTCCTTCATTTTGTTTTCATTTTTGAAATATTGTAAAAGTGTAGAAATATGTTGATCATTATAGTATGCACACCCACAATAGAGAATTAAGAAAATAATCCAGATTCACTATATTTGTGTGTTTTTTAATCTTCATTGGGATGCAATCCCCATATCATATTTCACCATTTAAAATATACAATTCAATATCTCTTGTTACATTCAGAGAGATGTGGAACTATCACCACAATTATAGAACATTTCCATTACCCCCAAAAGAAACCCCACATCCCTTAGCTGTCACCCTATCTTCCTGTCTCTCCCAGCCTCAGGCAACCACCAATCTACTTTCTGTCTCTGTAGATTTGCCTACTTTGGATATTTCATGTAAATGGAATCACACGATGTGAGGTCCCTTGTGACTCGCTTCTTTCACGTAACATCACGTTTCCAGGGTTCCACCGTGTTGTAGCACACATCAGTTGTGAGCTATTTCTTCCTATTGCCCAATGTTGCTTCACCTTGTGGACAAAATACTTACCCATTCATCAGCTGATGGAACTTTGTGTTGTTTCCACTTTTTGGCTGTTAATAATTCTGCTATGAACACGAGTTTACAAGTTATGGTGGGAGCCAGTGTTTTGATTTCCCTGCCCCCGGATTTCTGGCTCCCAATCTGGCCTCTCCATGAAGCTTTCTCTGACTGTTTGAACTCTCATTGAACCCGTGTTCCTCAGCACTTGTCGGATAGTCTGTGCAGAGCAATCAAGCCCTAAATTTGACATAGTTTCAATTTTTCATGAGAGAGAATTCTGTCTTTCTAAGTATAAGTTTGTCTAAGGGGAAATAGTATTTGATGTGATGGCACCTATCCTTGCATAAATTGAAAATGTTTTCTTCAACAGTTGTTAGGATAAAATTAAATATTTTATACCAAACCAATACTTCCCCTTGGAGACATTGATATAATTAAACTTTTATTCTGAAAATATTTCTCACAATTATATATAAAACTGAAAGCACATCTCCAATAGAAAATTGTTCAGTGAAATGCTCATGTTCCCCCTGTCCATAAAAATAAAAAACTAAAATAAAAGGGAGCCAGCCCTTCCTGTCTGCAGCCAGCCAGGGTGTACAGGTCGATAGCACATTCTAACTACAGCTCGGAGGACGGCTTTTCTGATCTGCCAGAGCGTGCTGCTTCCATCTGCTCCTCTGAGTTCTGACACATCCCCACAGAACCAGTTGCTGGGAAGGAATTGATTTGGAAAGTTGGCTTTAGCACTAGAGTCCGTTATTTCCATATCAGTGGCTTTACCCTGCCTCTCACGGTCATATAAATTGTATGCTCAATCCAGGAGGTGGTATTTGCATTGTAGTCCATACTCATTATGGACTACACTGAGTGTACATAGGAACGTATACATTATTACAAGCAGAGAAAATGTACTGTTGGCTCTTGGAATTGGTAAAAGGATTTTAGTACTGGGGTTATATTCTGGGCTTAATGCTCCCCATTTTTTGACATTGCTGATAGTTTGATGAATGATTTCAGTGTAACTGGTGTAAGAGACCACTTCCATTTGCATCCCATCTGTGTAAAATATCAAATTTTATTAGAACCTAAAATACAGCAACAATAATGCTAACTGCAAACCCTTTGATTTTACTGTGTGCCATGTCCTTTTCTATTACATATGTTCCCTAATCTAATCTTCCCAATATCCCAGTGAGGTAGATGCCACTATTGTCTCATTTTATACATGAAGAAACTGAGACCCAAAAAATTTAAGTATTTTGCTCAAGGTCACCCAGCTAATAACTGGTGGACTTGGGATAAAAACCCAGGCATTTTGGCTCTTATTTAGTTACTGCCCCTCAAACTATTCCATGACTATCTGACTGCCCCCAAGAGTAGCCTGTTAACTTTCATAATCACTGGACTAGCCTGGTAATTCACTTATGTGAATATTTAAAATTAGAGTTGATGGGATGCTTGGAATACAGTATGTTTGATTTCTTGGGTATTTGTACCACAAGGTATGATAATTGTGAGAACTCATTCAAGAAAAAGTGCTCCATACCTCGTTGCTGACTATCACTGCGGTCACAAAGCTCCCTTTGGGAAGCTCTGCACCAATGCCACCGCCTAGTTCACAGTACAAAGCACTTCTGGAACTCTTTTTCTGGAATGGCCATCATTGCTGTCATCATATTACCCTTGATGTCCTGAATGTCATCAAATAGTCTTCCTTTCCATATTTTCTTTATCTTTGGATAAAGACATATTTAGTCACTGGGGACCAGATCAGGTGAGTAGGGAGGGTATTGCAATACAGTTATTTGTTTACAGGCTAAAAACTCCCTCAGACACAGTGCCCTGTGAGCTGGTGCATTGTCGTGATGCAAGAGCAATGAGTCGTTGGCTAAAAGTTCAGGTCGTCTTAACTTTTTCACACAATCTTTTAAGCAATTCCAAAGAGTAAACTTGGTTAACTGTGTGTCCAGTTGGTAGAAATTCATAATGAACAGTCCCTCACATATATATAAAAAAAGGGGAGCAACATCATTGCAACAGGTTTGCGAACTTAATTGTCAGATGTCATAGATCATCAGTAAACATAACTTTTTCTTTATTTTAGCTGCAAGAAGCAGGAGCTCGACATCCAGAGGATGCACGATGCACTGAGAAGATGCAAGATCACGTGCAAAAGTATAAGTTAAAGCAGCACAGAAAATAACTTGAGTATTTATAAAGCAGATGTGTAGTGTAGTATGACCATTAGATCAGTTATAACAATAAACACATGAGTGTGAAGCTGGGTCAAAATGTCAGCTTTGAGCTACCTTGAAAAGAATAATTTGTGTACATTATCTCTAATTTTACACATTATGCAAAATTCACAACTAGAAAAATAGCACAATTGCCAAATCATGCGCTTTTCAAATTGTAAGATTTTATGTAGTTGCACCATAGATATTTGTTCAGTGATTATGTGGTATGCTTTAAAGTCAATGTGTGAGAATAATTATGTCAAAATATTCACTTTAGGCTTAAAGCTGAAAATACTGACCTAATACTGACAATTCAAAAGCTAATGGGCATAATCGAACAACTTCACAGGCACCTGTCAGGTACAAGTTTGGTAAGTGAATCTCTTCATTTCTGTCATACTGCAAAGGAATTTCTATGTCTGTCATAGTACCATATAAGGATATTTTAGACAATAAGAACAGTCTCATTAATAAAAGTACTGTATTCATGTTGATACTACTTGCTGGGAGTAACGTAATTCCTCTCCACAGAGAAAGAAATCTCAGTTCATAAAATTAATGATTTTTGTAGTAAGATTTTTATAGAAAAAGATTGTGATAGTCTAAAGGCAATATTTGACATACACCATGTTTCAATTATCCTTTCGTTTGTCCAACATTTGGGTTTTTCCAACTGTTGGCTATTGCTATTTATGCTGCCACAAACATCGGACTACAAATATCTGTTTGAGTCCAGGCATTTGAGTAATGATTTGATCCAGAATTCTAAATTTCCCTTGAAATCTAAACCCTTTAGTGAGATTTGGAGAATGAATTACTTTTAATGTTCTAATTTGTTTTCTTCATCATTAACGAATACTGGGTCATTAGGCAAATGTTTCCTGAAAAGAATATACTTTTCTCCTTGTTGGATTTTGAAAAAGAAAAGAGATGCCAGTGTAAAAGTAGAAATGAATGCCCAATCAAGTCCTTACATAGTAACATAGTGCTTCTAGCTTTGCAAGTTTAGAAACTAATCTTTTTCCACTCACTTGAGTTAATCATACGCTTTTAAAGATTGAACAGTTCGATGTCAGAAAAGATTGATGTGTCATCCAGGATGACAATTTCCTGATGGACAGTGAAAAACGTGTCACTATCTTTCCTAAGCAGAGCAACATTCCTCTGCCATCCTCCTGTCCTCTGTAGTAGAGGCTCCCTAGGATTTCTCATCATAAGATCGCATTGTGACCCCTGAGGTGGACCAATGACATAGATGTACCTTCCAGCTGGTGTCTTTCAGTCACAGTAGCCAGGTCTAAGCAATTTCATTAGACAGTCATGCCCATCAAGGGAAACAGAAGATTGTTCTGATGGTCCTTCTTGTGGCCAAAGAAACTTTGAAAAAAAATTTTTGTCTAGACTTCTTGTCAATTAAGTCACATTATGTTGCTAACATACTTTTCATATGAGTGACATGATAATGTGTTGATAAGGAGTCTTACATGAATGTGAGTTCCATGAGTTGTCACATCACAGCTTTATAGAGAAATCTATTATATTAAGGTATCAAAAATTGAAAAATTGGGGATTTGTGGTCAAGATAGCAGAGTAGGTAAATGCCATGCTTGCCTCCTCTCACGACCACATCAAAATTACAACTAAACTACAGAACAATCATCACTGAGCATCACCTGAAGTCTAGCTCAACCAAAGTCGTCCTACCTCTAGGGACATACAGAAGAAGTCACCTCGAGACTGGTAGGAGGAGCAGAAAAAACAGAACGAGCTGATGCCAGACCCTTGTGCGACTGTCAGAAGTCTAGAGGGATAGCTTGCTTGTCGAGGTCCACTAGGGGTGTGAGAGGTCCCAGCTCCACACCAGGCATCCTAGCCCAGGATTCCAATGCTAGAGAGAGATGTCCCCATAGCTTCTGGCTGTGGAAACCACTGGTCATTCTGGTTGGGTGAGATGAAAAGGGTGGCTAGAGTCCCAGTTGATTCTTTTATAGGGCTTGGAATGGGCTTACTAACTGACAGATTCATTTGCCCTGAACTCTAACACTGGGCAGTAGTTCAGGGATATAAGGGGAGGAACTAAGTTTTTTGCCTTTAGGGTGATGGCTGGAGGGGAGCTTCTTCCCACACAGAGGTGCTTGTGGAATCCATTGTTTCTGTACTGATCCATCACCTGTTGCAGTGTGAGACATAGACGGCCTCCATCTCTTGAGTCTACATCAACCTGGCTAACACTGTCCACCCACCCTGGTGATTCCCTGAGAACCTGCCCCACCTAACTTGAGAGCCAACCCAAGCTTCTTCCAGTGACTTTTCCAAAAAAAAAACATCCTGTCTTGGCTCATGCTGCAGACTTGCCTAAAATCTCTCAAAGGTTCACAAAACCTAAACAAGCGTTATGTGGCCTCAGCTGTCCTTTACTTCTTGCTGTGTAGACCCAAGATGGCACTAATGGAAGCTGGCTGTGGTTCATAACTGGAACTCTTGAGGCACCTCCAAAGCCGGTGCAGGTGGCGCCATCTGCATCCTGCTTTGTGGTCAAGCTAGGTGGCCCTCTGCAGGACATAGGCTGCGGCTGAACTAGGCCTGGGGGTGGGCCACTTCTAGGAGTCCCTAGGGCTGACATACCTGGTGGCCATCTTTGGACAGAGCAGGAGCATCACCGCTCTGGTGCCTCCCAGAAAGACACAACCAAAGTGTACACAGGGCAGACACCAGTGCCCTGCTAAAGCAAATCCTGCTCTATAGGGGCAGCCCCTGCAAAACAGCTCCTCCACTGTAGTCGTGGTCAGTCCTCACAACCACACAGTCTGACGATCAATACCTCCCATTGGCATGCAAACAGCAGCCAAGGCTGCACTACAACAGGAGAGCACAGAGGACTCACACAAGGGGCAGAGCTGCAGCGCCTGGCTCTGGGTAACAAGGAGGCTGTGCCACACGGCCCCACAGGACACCTACTATATAAGGCCACTCAGATAGGCCTGGGAGACACAGCCGTCCTACCTCATACACAGAAACATTCAGAAGGAGGGAGCCAACATGGGGAGTCAAAGAAACATGCCAAATAAAAGAACAGAAGAAACCGCCAGAAAAATACTGAGCAAGATAGAGACAAGCAATCTATCAGATGCAGAGTTCAAAACACTGGTTATTAGGATGCTCAGGGACCTCAAGAAGAACTTCCACTAAGACATAGGAAACATAAAAATGAAGACAGAAAACATAAAAATGAACCAGTTATAAGTAAAGAATAAAATAACTGAAAAAGCGAATGTCTTAGAGGGAATGAAAACTGACTAGATGAAGCAGAGAATCGAATGAGTGATTTAGAAGATACGGTAGCAGAGAATACCCAGTCAGAACAGCAAAAAGAATCCAAAATATGAGGACAGTTTAAGGGACCTCTGAGAATGTCAAGCATACCAACATTATCATATGGGGTACTACGAGAAGAAGAAATGAAGGAATTCGAAATGTACTTGATAATGACTGAGAACTTCCCTAACTTGGTAAAGGAAATGGACATATAAGCCCAGAATTTCAAAGAAGATGAGCCCAAACAGGCCCATACCAAGATACGTCATAATTAAATGCCAAAGTTTATAGGCAAATAAAGACTTTTTAAAACAGCAAGAAAAAAGCGGTTAGTAACCTGTAAAGGAGCACCCATAAGACTAGCAGGTGATTTCTCAAGAGCAACTTTGTAGGCCAGAAGGGATTGGCACAAAATATTCAAAGTGATGAAAGACATGCCTACAACTAAGATTTCTTTACCCAGCAAAGCTATAATTTAGTATCATAGGACAGATCAAGAGCTTTCTGGAGGAAAAAAAAAAAAACTGAAGGAGTTCATCAGTACCAAACCAGTATTACAAGGAATATTAGAGGGACTTCTTTAAAAGTAACAAAAAAGGAAGAACAAAAATATCAATCATAAAATAGCAGTAACTACATATCTATGCACAATTACTTTATGTGTAAATAGATTAAATTCTCCAATCAAAACACAGGGTGGCTGAAAGGATAAGAAAATAAGATCCTTACATATGCTCCCTACAACAGACTTGCTTCAGATCAAAAGACACAGAGACTGAAAATAAAGGGATATTTCATGAAAACAAAATAAAATTTAAAAAGCCGAGGGAGCAATACTTGTATCACACAATATAGACTTTTAAACAAAGGCTATCACAAGAGTTGAAGAATGACCCAGATATCCCACTTCAGAGAATTTATCCAAAGAAACCGAAAAATGCCAATTCGAGGCGATGTGTACATCAATATGTTCACTGCAGGATTCTTTACAATGGCCAAGATGGGCATGCAGCCTATCAATGGATGAATGGATAAAGAAGAGATGATACATGTATGCAATGGAATATTGCTTGGCCACAGAAGGAAATGGGCTCTGGCCATCTGTGGCGGTGTGGATGGACCTGGAGGGTACAGTGCTGAGTGGAGTGTGTCAGACCGAGAAAGATGCACTGTGACTGTGCTTCTAAGTGGAATTGAAGAACAGAACAAACAAACAGAAAAAAGTTCATACATACAAAGAACATTTTGTTGGTTGCCAGCTGGAAGGGGGTTTGTGAAGTGGGTTAAAAGGGGAGAGATTAAAAAGTACAAATTGGTTGTTACAAAGTAGTCATGGGGATCCAGGGTATAGTATAAGGAATGTATTAATGATATTGCAATAACAACACATGGCATCAGATGAGTACTAGGTAATTTAGGGTGATAGGTGGGAGAGGAGTTAGGAGCAGGGTGGAAAAGGTGAAGGGGTTAAAAAGTACAAATTGGTAGTTACTAAATAGTCACGGGGATGTAATGTAAAGCATAGGGAATATAGTTAATACTATGACAATAACTATGTATAGTGCCAGGTGGGTACTGGATGAGTCAGGGGAATCAATTTGTTAAATTACTTAAATTCTAACCACTATGCTGTACACCTAAAATTAATATAAAATAATATTGAATGTCAAAAAATTGAAAAATTTGTAAGCACACCCAAAACTGATGAAGCTTATACCAAAATAATGAGGGACGATAGGTTCCTAGGGGAAGTAATTAGGATCTCGACAGAATTATCAGCCACCATAAGGTCTACCCTGTAAATCAAAAGTTTAATTACGACAGGTTTCAACGAATTCGATCAATAGCCCCCCAGGTGAGATAGTACCTGGGTTAAGATATTTGATTCACACAATGTGAGAGGAAGCATCTGGACTGGGAAGAAAGGATAGCTCCAACTGACTTAAGCCTTCAAACAAGATGGTGGAGTGTACTTGCGAAAGGAATTTCAGAACACTTCCATAGGTCAGGTCAGGTCCCAAGGAATAGGAAGTTATTCAATAGAGCAAACAAAAATGGAAAGGCGAATAGTAGATAATGTGAACCTTATGAAAAACGTATGCATTCTGAGAGAAAAACAGGACAAAGTATGCTGGTCAACATCCTAAGGGTGAGGAGCTGCCAAGATCTGAAAATAACGCTATGTTCACAGTCACAGTGATAAGAATCCCCATGAAATGTACCAGATGAGCTGATCCACAGCAAGTCATGGTTTATGAGTGTGTGGTTGAGGGACACTGTCTATGAGGAGCTCCAGGGGAAAAAGGAAAGTACAGATGACCTCAGTAAAGGGGTCAAGGCTGCCACTGTAGATGAGGGAATGTGGTTTGAAGCACTGGGATGTAAGGAACTGAGAGCATTTAAAAAGAGGAAGAGAAAAGGGTCAAGGCCTGACCACCAGGACTGCTGTTTAGAGATGAGTTGGGCTGAGAAGACTATAGAAAGGGTGTGGGCATCCTTATCAGTTGCTGCTGAGAAGTAAAGCAGGACAAGGACTAAAAGAGATGACCCTGAAAAATGTTTTCGCGCAATTATAAGGACAGAAAGTCAGGCTCTCATGTAAAAGAAGAGATTAAGTGGCGAAAATATGGACCTGGGGATGAGACCACATATTAAAGAGGGTTAGAGTCTAAGGAGAAAAACAGGATGACAGAAAAAGTTACAGGAATCAAGAAAAAGTTATGTTTTTACATAATATAGAGAAGATAAACTTTAAAGAGAAAAATATTTACTAGAAAAGGAGAAATTGAAACCTATGGAAGAACGCTTACAGAGAATGAGAGTCTTCATCTGATGCTCATGTCAGATTATCACAATGTAAGGGGGACTGCACAGGAAGTTTTCAAAGATTATCATACGAAAATGTGATTCCATAAACCCTGTAAAATCTTGAAATGTTGATGAAAATGTCTCTGGGAGCATTTCTTGAAACTAAAATGTAAAGAGAACCACTATTTAAATCTATTCTTTAACACTTAGTATTTTTACATGTAAAAGCCTCTGTTTTTAAGAAAGTATGGCAATTTAAATTCCAGGAAACCAATGATGACACTGTAAAATCCATTTCAGCTGCTTTAAGAAATGTCATTGTTTTTGAACTCTGTCCTTATTGGCATCAGGTCTACAACTACATTTTATACACCTGTGTACACATATTACTCATGAGCTCATGAGGAATCATATTTTAAAGAAAGAAGAGTGAGTCTCTAGATTTTTAAAATTAACTTTCTTTAAAAATGTTTTTCAAAGTCTGAGGATGAAAAGGAACAATTAAAGTACTATGAGAAGTTAGAATCTCTGCAATATAATATGAATCAACAAAAGAAGAAAAATGATGAATTAGAGACAGAGGTTACCAGGTAAGGTTTTAATATTTCAGATCATGTCAACCATTAATTACTATTTCATTATAATTCTTACTTTATGAAAACCTAAGTACAAATGTATTTCATACCTGTAATTTTCATAATTAAACAAGTTATCCTACTTACGAATTTACATCAGAAACTCACAGCACAAACTTGTGTGAATGCCAAAATATTATACCTACTCTTGAATGATTCCTAAAACTATAATGACCGTGTCTTTTGCATATACTGTCAACTGCACTCTTCCTGGTCTCCCTTGAATCTTTATTTCTGCAGGATGTCTGTGCTCTCTTTGGTGATCTTTCCTTCTTTTGGTAGTGTTCTTCCCTTCAGCATTCTAACAGTTTAATGTCTAAAAACCTATCTGTGGTATTGTTTAACAACATCAGAATTGTTATTGATTTGGCTTCTATGTTCTTTCTACTTTTTTTTCAGTTATAAAATATGTCATACATACCAAACCATATGTATGACTTAAAAAAGAATGAGATGAGTAATCATCTCACTCAGATAATAATGGAATCTTTCCCAACGTCTGGGAAGCCCGCACGTGGCTTGCTTTCTGTTTACTTGCTGCTTACTGAATGAAGTTTTTTCTCTGATTCTCCTCAGTGTTTTTTCTCCCATGTCACTGTCTTTCTCTGCATTGTTTTGTATTCTTCTCATTTTGTTAACTTTGTGCTAGCAAAGATCTCTTCGTAAAACAGACTCGAAGAGACTGTGACACATTATCTCTCCAATTTCCTTTCTTCTAAAGCCCTGCCCCTTTCCTTTCCCCTCCACTCAGACTTCAGATTTTTCTTTCCGATTTCTCTTTCTATTTTGAATGATCTCTTGTTGGTACGTACTTTCTTTTCTTCTGATAGACTGTGGTCAGTAGGCACCGAATGGTATTTTGGTGTCTTTTCAAAACATCCACATATATTATACTTTTCTTCTTCACCTTGGATACTAATCTCTGGTTTATAGCTGATATTTAATATGTTTGATACTAACAATCTTAAGTGGATATTAATAATACTTTAATTATAAGAGCCTTACATTTTTACAATATGAAGTCTGTATCATATGTATCACAATTGTTTTATGTTACTTACCTAAGATTATAATTTAATTAGTATGCTTTCAAACTCTTATACTGGAACAAATAGGAGAGGATCATAATTTATAGATTTGTTTATTTTGTATGATAGACATATCATCTCTTTAAATAATTACTAAACATTTACTCTTAAAGAATTTGACTTACTCGTTTTCTACAATTCTGCAGACTGAAGACCCTCTTTCAGAATACAAGGATGCTACATGACAGTCAAAATGGACAGGTTAGTTTCCTTGGAGATTTAGAACCCAATCAATCTGAAATGGCTATTCAGATGACTAGGTTAAAACAGAAGGTAATTTGTAATCCGTTTGGGACCCAGAAATCACTTAATTTGGGGAAATATAAACCACTCAATGCTTTGAGCAGTACAATATTGATTTCTCTCTTAATTGTACAGACTCAAGCAGTGAAAAATATAGCTTATTTTCTATATCATTTTTCTATAAAAGGGCATACTGTTACCACTCCTATGTCTCAACCCTGGCTAGTGATCTAAAGCCAAGAAGAACACCGTTGCATGACCCCAAAGCACTGGCTCCAATCTTCATTGAGATATAATGAACATAGCATGCAGTTCCATCATTTAAAGTATGCAGTGCAGTGACTTTTAGTGTATTCAAAGCTTTATGCAGTCATCATCACAATCAGTTTTACAACATTTTCATCACCCTGGAAAGTATCTGTGTGCTGTTAGCCTTCACCGTGTGCCAGTCTGCCCTTCCCACTCTTCTTAGCCCTAGGGAACCACTAGTGAACTCGCTGCTCCATATTGTGGTTTTGATGTAGTTTTTTCTGATGACTAATGATGCTGAGCAATCTTTTCCCATGCTTATTATCCATTTGTATAACTTCTTTGAAAAACTGTTGTTTCGATTCCTTTGCCCTTTTAAAATTGCACTGTCTCTTTCTTGTTGAATTGTAAGAGTTCTTTATATATCCTGGATACAAATCGCTTATCAGATATAGGATTTTCAAATATTTCTCCCTTTCATTAGCTTGCCTTTTTAGTCTTTCAATGGTATCCTTTAAAGCACAGAAACATTTTATTTTAATGGAGTCCAGTTAATCTATTTTTTTAAACACTCAATTACGAACTCTTTCATGAAGACATATACCTATGCTTTCTTCTAAGCTTTTATAATTTTAGCTTTTACATTTTGAGATAATTTTTATATCTGGTATGATGTAGAGCTCTAATTTTTTCTTTTGCATGTGGATATCCAGTTGACCCAGTATCATTTGCTCAAAAGACTATTCACATCCAATTGGATTTTTTAGCACCCTTGTCAAAAATCACTCGGCTCTACATATGAGGTTAATTTTCGGATCCTTAATTTTGATTCATTGATCTATAGATCTGTCCTTACGCCATTACCAAATCAAATGTTATGAGAACACTTCCCCAGTCATCTTGCATATTACCAGATGCCTTATGGAATAATAAAATGTCAATGTAGGGGACTACCTTTAATTCCACTTCTGTGGAGATGTTTTGCTTCTGGATGGAGCCTGTGGCCTGCAGACCTTGGTGACCTTATGACATGATGGGATATTAGGCTTACAAAGTCGACTCATTTCTTTTGTTTTCTTCATTCAAAACATTAATCTTTAACCCAGTGCCTCCCTTTCACTCCCATTTCCATCAAATGTCGGTAATAGGATCTGATACTTGGTGGACAACTTTCTTCATTTTGTCTATCTCCTAATCCATAGCCTCTTCCATAGATTTCACTGTCTAGGAAGGAGAAGATGAAACCTGGACCATCTGCTTTCCTCTTTAGAAATCTCTCTAATCCATCATCTTGCAATTGAAAAGTAGATTCTGTTTGACCCGGTTCTTTTCTGAAACACTGGTGCCAATCTTGTTCTTGGCATAGATCCTACATTCTCAGAAACACATTGAGATGCATAGTTGTACCTTTAGCTTCATATATAATTAATGGAATAAATATTTCATCCCATCCAAAGAAAACATTTCAAGAGTACAGCTGTTAAAATTCAGGAAGTAATTAATCAATCAGAAACAAATAATAGATTCGTGATGTGAATTATGAAATGTCAAAGCCTTTTTGTGTGATACGGAGAAGCATTTCGGTATAAGATACAGAAGACATGGTCTTCCCTTCCCATACAAACAAGCTTGAAGTACGGTAAAGGAGAGATTGTATTTAAATAGTGCCAGAGGACACTATGATTGTTTTACTACTGAGATTAAAAATGATTCCATAATGTACTCTATTTCCTCACCGAGGAAAAGGAAGTGAAGATTGAGTACTAGATTGATGAATAAATATTGAAAGCTGCCTATCTCTTTTAGAATTTTAGGGAATGGAAATCAGGAAAAAGGTTTGATTTTGGTTATTAACTGGCTATTTCTGGTTTTACAACTATCATACTAGAAATCATATGTCTCCTTGCCAGTCTTCCTTATCCTGTATGTTGAGGGAAGCTTCTAAAGATGCCTACCTGCCTAGCTGTCATTGAAGGGAACCCTTGAGAAACTTCTTATGCCTTTCTTGTATTCACTGCTTCTTCTCTTTAGCATTGTGTGTCATTAATAAGTCAATCTCCACATTACTTAGATTACACTATAAAGGAGACTAAAGGCATACCTCGGAGATATTGCAGATTTGGTTCCAACCACAGCAATACACTAGTAACCCAATAAAGTGAATCACAAGAATTGTGCATATAAATTTATTTTACACTAGTCTGTATTCTATTAAGTGTGTGGTAACATTATGTCTAAATAAACAGTGTACATACCTTAATTAAAAAGTACTTCATTGCTAAACTGCCAAACGTAATCCAACTTTGTCGGAAAAGTGGTATTCATACACTTGCTAAATGGATGATTGTCCAAAGCTTTCAATTTGTAAAACATAGTTGCAAAATACAATACAGCAAAGTGCAATAAAAGAAGATATCTGTAATTAATAACTTAAAAGTTACTTTTACTATTATCTCTTTTTTTAATCCAGAAGGTGTGCCTATTTTTTCCTTAACTCTCCAATGGAGTGGTTGAAATAAACAACAGTTATTTGACTCACAGATCCATACTTAAGAAGAGTGTGGCCAGGGCCATCTGTCTCCGTTCCCCTCAGCTTCAATTGGGGCAGCTCGATGGCTGGAGGCTGGAATCATTTGAAAGTTTGTACAGCAATGTATCCGGTAGTTGGTGCCTACTGTTGGTCGGCTCTCTAGCTGGAGCAGACAGCAGGAACACCTACACCTGAACACCCGGCTCGCATTGTGGCCCGAGCCTCCCCACAACACGGGGCTGGATTCCAAGGTTCAGATCCTCAGAGACATAACCAACAGGAGCTGTGTTGCCCTTTGTGAAGGAGTCTTGGAATTCACACGGAATGTCTTTCAACATATTCTGTTCATTAGGAGCAAGTCACTAATGTTGACCCATACTCCAGTGGTTTTATGCAATGAATATTTCAAAATTTACGGACACATTTAAAAACCACCTTGATCTGTCCACTGGCCACAATTCTTTATATTCCCCCCACATGGAAAATACACTCATCCCTACACAATACTCGCCACAAGTCTCAATTTAATGGCGTCAGGCTCAGGTCCGAATCTAAGATTTTACCATCTTAGTCTGGTGCAAATGGGGATGAAGGGCCTGGGTTTTGGTTTCTAGGATAAAGCCCCTTGAGGACAATTCCTTTCAATATGAAAACATGAGAAAGGAAGACAAGTTATCTACCACCCACACACCCAACATTCTGCTCGACTGCTGAAGTTTCCCCTGCAGAAATAGAAACTGGAAGGCACGTTAGTCCATAGCAATTCTGAAATACAGCCTGATGTGTGCTGTCCGTTCTTTGATTAGGACTTAGTCCTAATCACGCCAATGCTTCTCCATGGCCCTTTGCTGTCCCCTGTGAGCTCTTTGTTCTGTCCTTTTCATAAGAAATGACCTGTGCTTGCAGCTCATCCCTCAGCGTCATTCCTCCACCCAAATGTCTAAGACCCACAGGCCTCCTCTATTTTTCACTCTCTTGGTTTTTATTAGTCCAAGGTAACAAGGTGGTTTTTTGCTACTTGATTATCCTAAAAACTTGGAGTTGCGTGAGAGTTTATTGGGGTTCGTGCCATTAGAAAAGCCACCGTCATACATCGTTCTGAGATAAGCTCTTGGGCTTCCTGTAGCTGTTGTAGGACCATGCCTTTAAAATTCTTTTCCTCTGAAAAGCCTTCCAGGAATTTAAGGCCCCACTTTAACTCTTTCGAAGTCTTGAGGAAGGCTTTACAGTCTTGTCCTCATCCGTAGATCATGTCTTCCTGGGAGCACAGCGAATTTGATCTTCACTCAGAAGCCATTTCTTCATTTTAGCATGATTTGACAACAGGGCATGTGGGAGATGCTGTAAATGGGAAACACATTTGAACACAATAAGTCCTGGTTCCTTTACAGTTCACAGTCTTTCGTTAGCTCATGTATCTCATGGATTTTACTTGGTTACTTCACAGCAAGAGTCCCCTTTTATCCAGATTTCAGACTCATTTTCTTCACTAGCTGAGAAGTCTTTGTGGCCAGCCCCTTTAGGGGCCCGCAAGCCCCCAATAACCGTCTCTTGGAGGCTCTTGTGGGTGTCGTTCTCATTCTTCTCCACATCCTTTCGGGTTCCACCTACCTCCTGGTGGAAAGGCACTCCTACAGGTTTTAGATTGCTTTTCTTTGTGGCCTCACACCATTTTGAATATCAGTATCAATGCAGTTGTTCATTGCTGCTCAAGAAACCAACTCAAAAGCTAGTGGCTCAAAACAGCATCTGTTTTGTTCACCAGTAATGCAGTTGAGTGAAGCTCAGTGAGACTAGCTCATTTCTGTTCCACTTGGCATCAGCTGCGTTGCCATGAAGCTGCGAATGAGAATCATCTAAAGGCTGTTACACACACGTGTAGCAGTTGAAGCAGGGTTTTGGCCGGGACGCCCACTGGGGCTGTCTCAGCGCGAACATCTGTAGGAGGCCTCGCTGTGTGTCCTGGGCTTCTTCATCTGCACAACATGGTGGCTGGGTTCTCAGGGCGAGCTTCCCGAGAGAAAGTCAGATGGAAGCTGTATCACATTTTCTGCCGCAGGCATAGCATTCTCACAGCAGTTCTGCCCTATTCCATGCACTAGAATCCAGTTACATCCTAAGGCCAGCACATATTAAAAGGGAGGGAATTTCATGGAGAAATGTCAAGAATATGTAGCCATGTTTTAAAAACACTACATCCATCCACTCACCTCATCTTACCAAATAAGCATTGTATCTACAGGAAAGTAGTTCTACCCAACTCAGAATCACTGAAATTCCAGCAGATTTGTTGTTATTATTGCTGTTTAGGATGTTCTTGTATATTGTGGAAAGAGAGGATTACAAGATAGCATTATCGAATTAAGACACTTTTTTGTTGTTGAAAAAAATGTAGCGATCATCTCACTAAACATTCACAGTGTGAGATGTGATTTCTCCTTAACCTTGGGAATCATTTCTTCTTGAAAGCAATTCAAATTACCATGAAACATTTGTAGCTGACGGAGGCCTAACTAACTCAAGATGAGTTACTCGTAACTCCCTACAACTTCGTAAGAAATTACGGAGAGATAAAATGGGGAACAGGTGAGAGACTATCAACTCAGAGGTGACTTACAGTCATGTTATAGAAGAAAAACTTGAACCGATCATTCAGGAAATCGTAGAAAATCAAGTACAGATGTTGTGTGGCAAAGTCGATGACAATAAAGGATACATTTTTGAGTCTCCTGGTGCTTTTCTCTTTGTTCTTCATTCTGAGTAATTCAAGTTTCCACATTCTAAGGATCTACTGCAGTATCGATGACATTTTATGGCAACTGAGTTTATTTCACAAGTTGATACTGGTTTGGGGTTAGACTATTCTCAGTCAACTTCCTTCGTAACCAAATCATACTATCTTACTCATTCACAATGATGCTCTCAAAGCAAAACTGGAAACTGCATCTTCAGAATGTCTCCATCTGTGGGGTGGCCAGTTGGCTCCATGGTTAGAGCATCGTGCTGGTTCCAATCCTTGGTAACCAAGGTCGCTGGTTCGATTCCCACATGGACCAGTTAGCTACACCCTCCACAACTAGGTTGAAAACAATGGCTGAAGCTTGGAGCTGAGCCCCCAGTGGGCGGCCGGCCAGTTGTTTCAGTGGTTAGAGCGCAGTGCTCATAACACCAAGGTTGCCGGTTCGATTCCCGCATGGGTCAGTGAGCTGTACCCTCCATAACTAGTAGATTGAAGAGAACAATTTGACTTGGAGCTGAGCTGCGCATCCCACAACTAGATTGGAAACTGTTACTTGACAGGGAGCTGATGGGTTCTGGCAAAAACACTGTTCCCCAATTATAAAAAAAAAAAATTGTTTTAAAATGTTTTTTTTAAAAAAGATATCTATACCTTTTTGAAGAAAATCAATCTTAAACAGGAGTTATTATCTATGAAAGGAGTACAAATGTCATGTGAAAAAGTAGAGAATAAAAAGAGTGGAGATAAAAATTATTAAACCTCAAAATTCATATAGTCACGAATGTGGTAGAAAAGAGTGAAGCAGAACACAGTAAATTCTGGGATATTGAAGACTGAGCAAGACAGGATGTAGTAGAAAAAGTTTTTTAAATCTATTTTTACAAGTTAATTCATTGATTTTTAACACGCCTTAATTCATTTTGCTGCAAATTACGTTTTCGATATGCATAGTGTATGTGATTCTTCTACTCCCCTTAACGGCAGTTGTTTTTATTTTATTTTTTTTAGATTTCTGGAACTAAGGTGGTATTTGCTTCTCCTTTTAAATATTTCAGTTCCCATCATTATTGTCACTCAGTTGATCTTTGAGATTTGTTCTTTCTGAAAAATCATTTGATTTTTAAGACCAATTGATATAAAACGAGACTATTAGGAAATAAAGAAAATAAAATGCACCATATTCTTAGATTATTAAGTCATATTGTTCAATTTTTAAAATTTAAAATTGATTCTCTTATTGGAATAGTTAGATGAGATGATTCAAAATATTTTCATGATTCAGATCTATTTCATTCCGTATTGATGGTAAATATTTTAAACTTCAGCTTTTTTTTTCATTTAAATTGCCCTCCAAATCATTGACTTAAAACTAAAGAATTCAAATAGACTGTAATTATTCAGTTTATATTTATTTTTAAAACGTATCCTTTCTGTTGGCTTTAGGAACAAGCAGCATCTCAAAAAAACGTACACCCGTTAAATGACCATGATGGCGCTTCCGTAAGTGACATGGACATACTCAGAATTAAATATCTGGAATCTGAACTCTCCAAAATGAAAACTTCTCATGAAATAGAATTGGAAGAATATGAACACCTCTACCTAGAGGAATTAAAACTTATCACATCATTACAAAACAAACTAAACAAGTAAGTCCAAACAAAGTCAGAGAAAATCAATCGAGCTCATTAATTTGCCTCTGAAGTATAATTTTTGTCCAGGCAGATTCCTGAGATTGATAGGAAATGAAAGCTTACTAAATAGTATAATTTTGGAAAATGATGTTAGTGAATAAATTACTTTTAAAATGTTAGTTACTTCAGGACATTTGCATCTCTCTCCATTTTTGGTTTTACATGATTGTATTTTTCCTTCTCGCGGTTTTCATAGAGTTAATCTGATCTACCAGTCTTTAAGCAAAGTGTTTTTGAAGCTTTATGATTTAGACAACGCTATTTTTTATAAAATTTCTTGTCAGAATTCCCCTAAATAGTTTTTAGTGAGGTAACTATTTATTATAAGATAACAACTTAAACCCACAGGGTTAAGTACTCTGCATATTCTGGCACTTGGTACATGTACTGTCTCCATTGTGCTCTGTGTTATTATCTCTGGAGGTCGCTTTCAGACAAGCTCTTCTTTCTAGTCTTTCTGATGTCCACAAAGGCATATATGTGAAATATAGCAGAGGGTTAACAACGTAGGGGTGAGGGTAGTATAACCCAAGAAGTGGCTAAAAAGATAAGGTGGTGAGCCTGAGGGGGTGTGTGGAAGACAGGAAGCTCAGAGCCCACGCCCAGCGCCTTGGTCACAGTGTTATATTATAAGCTACACGCCTGCGGAGCGGTTTCAGATCAGTAGGGTCACCCACCAGGCTCCCTCCTTCTCCCCCAGAGGCTGTTGTTCTACATGACACCTCAGTCCTCAGGGTAATGAGGGCGTTACCCAAGGGCGGTGACTGCAAAGGCTTGAAAATATCTTGGTGGGATTTTTAAAAAATTCTAAACTCGTTTGCTATGTATGTCTCATGGCAATCCTCAAGAATCTTATTGGTTCAGCCATTGCAGAAGGCAGCAAGTATTTTCTGTGAAGCCGTGGATGTCACTGATAGCCCGTTTCCTCCCCTCCCTACTTTGAATTTCTTCTTAGTCTGGCATCCCCATAGAAACATATGTGCTTGTTTAGGATAATTTGAAACCTATCCTTGTGCATGGTAGGTCTGCCCTGACGCATTTTCAATGTTAAAATGCTGTTTAATGGGAAATTTCTTTTACTATTTATTATGGCAACTTGAAAAAAATGCAAGTCATTCAGGAAAAATAACATTCAAAGCTTTGTGTCTTACAATCTTCACAGTGCTAATGAAAGACTGGCAGAGGCTAGAACCGATGTTCAGGCAAAGGAACAGCCGAAGGAGTTTCTCAGCACTGCTCTTAGGAGGGGAGTCCTTGAGCCACCATGTGTTGGAAGTTTGAATAGTGAGTTTCTCCTCAGTGGAAATCCTGCTCCAAGAGAAAACTTGGTGATTCCTAAGTCAACCGCACGGGCTTCAAATGACAGCATGGGGTATTACTGTCCCAAGGTTAGTTGTATTAGCTTCTTTCCCTTGCGTTTCATATTTCTTTGTTTTTTATTTCTTTGATATAATATTGTTTTGTTTTGTCTTATATATTCATTGGGGTGATATTGGTTAGTGAAATCATATGGGTTTCAAGTGTACATTTCCATAATACATCATGTATATATTTCACTGTGTGTTCACCATCCGAGTCAGTTCTCCTTCCATCGCCATGTATTTGACCCCCTTTTCCCTCTTCTACCTCTCTCTCTCCCCCCTCACCCACTAAGTGTTGTCTGTGTCTATGAGTTTTTGTTTCTTTGTTTGTCGTTGATGAAATTTTGAGTTGTTTCATTGACTAATGCACACGAGGTAAAAGGCATAATTATGTGTGCTAATATGCATAGAAAAGAGACAGAAATTTTACAATCTTTTTTTAAGTCCCAGAGCTCTCATGTGTTAAGAGTTATTTATTATTATTTAATAAATGTAACTAAAGTGATACATTTAAAATGCTTGAAAATTTGCCTTTAAATTTTATTACAGATGTTAAATATCATTGCCTAATAACCAATGGTATGCTTTGAGATGCTTTGGCTTCTTAATTGGTTTTAGTTGGAGATGATTCATAAAAATTTTAAAGTTTTGTGCATCCCAGTTTTTCTTCCCCTAAGCGTAAGTGAATGATGGCCGGCCAAACACCTAACCACAAATGGATGTTTATTATTAAATGAAACAGATATAATCCTTTTTATTAATTCGGCAAACTTATAATACTGAAGAAAGATTAGTCTCTGTTTTTATGGTTAAAGTTATCTTCTAACAAGAGAGTATATCCTTAATTTTTATTTTATTCGTAGCACTATCTATTTCAGTGTTTTAAAATGAGTTGCTTCACAGTTGTACATATTCTAAATAGGGACATTAAGCAAATAATTGAATTTTTAAAATGAAGTTCACTTATGTCTATATGTCTTGACAGCATTTGGGTAATTGATGAATAAGGTGGCAGTGCTAGGGAGTCTTTAAATCACAACTCGTTTTCTTCGTGTGATGTGGTTGTTAAAAATACTCATTCTTGAGTTCTTGACCAGCAGGAGTTCTGTTCGGTTCTGTGTCATAGTTTCCATCTCTTTGATAAAGTTCTCCTCCGGGTCATTAATTTTACTCCTGAAGTCATTGAACTGCCTTCTGAGTGTTGTTATATCTCAGTGACATTCTTCATGCTGTTACTTTGTTTTGTTTTACCCTCCAAAATGTTTATTACATTTAAGCAACATGGAGAATACAGGAAGGAAAGCACAAATCATCTGCTCGGAACAATTGGTCTAATTTATATGCAGCATACAATATAGAAAATTAGTTTAAAACGGTTAGTGGAGGTCAAATTGAGGAGGGCTTTAAGTGAGTTTGATTTTTTTTTCTCTAGGCAGCAGTAGGCATAAAACGGATAATGAAATAATAATTCTTTCATGGGGGAGTATATAATATGTGGCAGAGAGTCTGTTATCTCCTTTGTATTTGAAAAATTAAGTGAAGTATAATGTATGTCGTTAGTTTCAGGTGAACAAGCTTTTCCTGGTTCGTGCTAATCTTTGGCCCTAGAAGTAAATACTGTATGTCTTTTGACTATTGACATATAGTATTTTATATAATATAGTATATAATATACTCAGCTTCTTGCTGGGGCTACAGCTGAATATAGCTCAGCCCTGTTTCTCTTTGGCCATGACTCGACTGTGTTGAACTGGGTTATTTTAAGCTGAGGGCCAGATTGCTGATTGACAGGTGTTATATATGTGCCTGAAAGTCATCAAGAAGTGCTATTTTTTTTGTTTGTTTGTTTTACTGTGCAGAAATTAGTTCTGGGTGTCTTCTTTTTTTTTCAGTGAATGAGTATTATTATTTTTAACTCTTTTTTATTATTAGTTTCAGGTGTACAAAACAATGTAATAGTTACACATTTATAATTTGTATGCCTCACATAATGATGACCCCTCTCCCCTCATCAACGACCCCTCTGACATCACATACAGCCATTACATTTCCACTGCCTCTATCCCTCATGCTGTACTCTACTTCTTGTAAACATATATATACATACATGTATATGTGTGTGTGTGTATAACAATTTTGTAGTTAACATTAACATTCATTATTGTTCAGCTTCAGCTTCAGGTGTACAGTGCAGTTGTCAGGCATCTACGTCATCTCTGAGGTGCTCTCCCTAATGAGACAAGTGTAATCAGATACCCAACAAAATCTTTACATTATTGATTACATTCACCAAATTGACTTTCGTATTTCCATAGCAATCTTGGGGTTATCGATTGTGCTTTGTAATCCCCTCACCTTCCCCCTTATTCCCACCCCCCTCCCATCTAGCAACCTTCAGTTTTTCCTCTGTGTCTCTGAGACTGTTTCTGATTAGTTCACTCATTTATTGTTTTCTTTAGATTCCACATATAAGTGAGATCATAAGGTATTTGTCTTTCTCTGTCTGACTTATTTCACTTAACATAATGTTCTCTAGGTCCATCCATATTGTTGCAAATGGTAAGATTTCCTTCTTCTTTATGGCTGCGTAATACTCCATTGTATAAATGTACCACAGTTTCTTAATCCAGTCGTCTACCGATGGGCATTTTGATTGTTTCCATGTCTTGGCTATTGTGTATAGAGCTGCAATAAACATAGGGGTGCATACATTTTTTTGAATTAGAGTTTTGGATTTCTCCGGATCGATGCCTAGGAGTGGAATTGCTGGCTCATAAGGTAGTTCCATTCTCAGATTTTTGAGATACCTCCATACTGTTTTCCATAGTGGCTGCATCAATCTGCAATCCCACCAACAGTGCACTAGCGTTCCCTTTTCTCCACATCCTCGCCAGCGCTTGTTGTTTGTTGATCTGTTGACGATAACCATTTTGACTGGAGTGAGGTGGTATCTCATTGTGGTTTTTATTTGCATTTCTCTGATGGTTAGTGAGGTTGAGCATTTCTTCATATGTCTGTTTGCCATCTGTATGTCCTCTTTAGAAAAATGTCTCCTCATGTCCTCTGCCCATTTTTTAATTGGGTTGATTGTTTTTCGGAGCTGAGTTGAGTGAGTTTTTTAATAAAGTTTGGATATGTCAATGGCAGATATCTTCTCCCATTCAGTAGGACCCTTTTTTGTTGTAATGATGGTTTCCTTTACTGTGAAAAAAATGTTTAGTTTGATGTAATCCCATATGTTTATTTTTTCTGTTACTTCCCTTGCCCAAGGGGATGTATCAGTAAAAATCTTACTCCGGGTAATATATGTAAAGTTGCTTCCTATATTGTCTTCTAGGAGTTTTATGGTATCAGATGTTACATTTAAGTTTTTGACCCATTTTCAATTTATTATTGTATATGGTGTAAGGAGGTGGTCCAGCTTCATCTTTTTGCATGTGTCTGTCCAGGTTTCCCAGCACCATTTATTGAAAAGACTGTCTTTACCTCACCGTAAATTCTTGCTTCCATTGTCGTAGATTAAATGGCCATATAGGCGTGGATTTATTTTTGTTCCGCTTGTGTGTTCACTGTTAACTTGTCTTCTGAGTCGCTGATTCGATTCTCTGACTCATCTAACCCACTGGTAATTCCTTCAATCGTGTGCTTTATTTCACTTGTTGTATTCTTTAGTTCTAACTGGTTGTTCATTATGATTTCTCTATCCTTCTTTATGGTGTCACTAAGCTCTTTAAACATTCTTATCGTCAGTGTTCTGAACTCTGTCTCTGATAGATTGGTTACCTCTATTTCATTTGGTTCCAATTCTGGAGGTTTCTTCTGTTCTTTTATTTGGGACATGTTTCTTTGTTTCCCCATTCTGGTTGACTCTCCATGTTTGCTTCGATGTATTAGGTAGATCCCCTAGGATTCTCGGTCTTTGCTGGGTTATCTTATGTAGTGTGTGTCCTTTATATCTGACTTGCACCACTTCCCTATTCTCCTGTGCGTGTGCTCCAAAGGTGACCCTGGTGTTGTGTATATTGTGCTGTGTAAAGTTGAACTTCCATTGCTTTTGGCTGGTCAGTAGGTGGGGTTGATCCTAGGCTGCCTAGTTGTGAGACTTAGCTCTGCCCTCGGTGGATGATCTGCTGCGTGAGGGTGGACCACTCCGATTAGACTTGGCCTCTATGGGCTCTTGTGCCTGTGGAGAATTCCCTCTGGGTGTGTCACTTGTAGGTCAAACCCAATAATACTCTGGTTGGGTCTGGAGTTGGTGTCAGGAGGTGTTGAATCTTGTGACTCTTGGGCTGGGCCCTGGTGTAGGGGAATTTCAGAACAAAGCCAATCACCAAGCACAACAGCAACAACAAAGTCAAAACCAAATACACTCACGTGTGAAAACAACCAGTAACCCACACTCAACACAGGCAAAATATCAAAGATACAAAAACAAAACAAAACAAAAAACGCAGCGCCAGTCTTGGCTTAAGCCCACCAAGTAATCTCCAGGCCGTCCTCTGCTGTACCAGAGAGTCCTCTGTGTATTGTTCAGGCAGAGCCGGTCACCTGGTGCCCAGAGTGACCCTGGGACGGCAGATGTAGATGAGTGGGGCTATCGGGTCTGGATGGTAGTTTCTACAAAGTCAGTGCAGTTTCTGCTCTTGCCTGCACATATGAGCACTGAGAGTAACACAACCAGCCCTGTGCCCAGGTCTCCTGAGTCTTAGGTCACTTCTTCCGTGTGTGTGTGCGTGCGTGCATGTGTGCGTGTGTGGTGGGAGATTTCTGAGCTGCTAAAAGCCCAGAGCTGCGACTGCTGCCTACTGCTAACCCCTGGGCATGTCTCCACAGTTGTAATTGCCCTGCCCTGGGCAGGTCAGAGAAGGTGGGGACTGGGGATGGAGGAGTCTTCTCTCTCTCAGCCCAGCAGTGTCACACACTTCCCAGCTTCTTCCCTGGGTCGCAGTAGCTACAAACCGGGTCCTCCCAGATCCTGAGCACTATGGGTCCTCTGTAATCTGACACTACTCCTCAGATCAGAGGCCAGCGTGAGTCTCTGGAAGGGTGGGGGTAGGATTGGGAGAGTTGGGGGAGGGGCCCAGGTAGGTGTTTACTTCCTTTGTCCCACCTAGGGCCCAGCTGGAGGTCTCAGCTGAGGTGACTGCCTCAAACTCTGGATATGCTGCTCTCTGGGCAGGGAGATGAGCTGTGGGACACAGGGAAAGAGCCCACCTCCTGGCTCCAGTGGTCTCTGTTCTGTCCTGGCACCACCTGCATCTCCGCAGCCATGGATGCGGGCCACGTCTCCCTTCCCACTTCCCCTGCTCGCCCAGTTTGCCCACCTTCAAGTCATCCTCCTACAAGTCTCTTAGCTGTTCTGTGTGATGAGCAGAGAGCATGACTGCTGTTTTGAAATCTCGGTCACAGAGATCACAATCTTCCGTAACTTTGACTTGGTTTCTGGAGAAGTGTCATCTTCTCTCAGTGTTAACCATGTCACCTTGCTTCTTCATGCTGCTGAGTGGCTTGTTCCTCTACAGGCACATTTGAAGTAGTGAATACTTTCTTATGTAGGTACATTTCGATTTGAACAATTAAACAGGTATAAAATTAGGGGTCTTTCTTTTGTTTTCAGTAGATGGTACAAGAGTGTAGTTTCTGTTTTCTCCCACAGGTGCTCCTTGAGTATGGGGGTTCCAAGGGCGGGGGCTTAGCTGTGGGTGTGGGAGTCCAAGCCTGGGTGACCAGGGAGATGGGTGTTGCAACTGCATCCAGGTCTCCAGGGTCTCTGGTCACCACCACCACGCAGGTGGCGGAAGTGGGTGGTTGAGGGGAGCCTGTTCTTGAGCCCGCTGAGCTACTGCCTGGTTCCCTATGTCTACTGGTAGCACTGTGTGTGGTCGTGAGACTGGAGAATTGTTTCTGCTGCTGCTACTGGTCCCTGGTGGTGCCAGCACTGCTGCATCTGGAGAGGGGTGGGGGGATGCTGCTGCTGCCCCACTTAGCCTCCCCTGGGCAGTGATGTGGGAGCTGTACCCCGTCCCCTCCACCGCCACTGCCTTTGCTGGGGCTTCAGGCTCAGCCTTGTCCCCCTGGAACTGCAGCTGTGGGCTGTCCCTGTGCTTTCCTCCATCCTGCCTCCCTTTCACATCCAGTGCACCCTCCTTCCCTTTTACAGATGCGTGGGCTTTTAAGGAATCGTAGTGTGTTGAGCAGAAGATCCTTTCTTGGGCTGTAGATGCCCGATGAGTTGTAGATATCGTGGAGATAGAAAGGGGTTGTCTCTCTTGACATGATGTTTACATCATTCCAAAGAATATCCATTTTGATCAATGCAGGGTGGTTTGTGGTTTTGATGGTGTTTTGTGGCCTCCTTTTATTTTTTTTTTAGTTTTATTTTATTTTTACTTCCCTCACAACGTGAACCCCCTTCCCCCCATCCACCACCACCCCGACCTCACACCGAGCCATCACATTATACACATAAAATCATAGTTGGCATTCATTAATGTCCAGTCTCTGGTGTACAATGCCATGACCAAGCATCCACCGCATCCCTGAGGTGGTCTCCCAAACAGGAAACATGTCCATCGGACACCCAACAAAATCCCCAAACACTATTGAGTAAATTCCCCAAAGTAATTCTCAAAAGACCCTGAGGCCATCCTGTGGTCACCAACCGCCCCCGAATCCCTTCAAATTTCCCCCCATCTCCAACCCCCTCCCCCCCACCCATCTAACAACTGTGGCCTTCTTAATGCAGAGAAACATAGCACAGGCCTGTGCCAAATGGGGCTCCAACCTTGTGTTTTCATTTAGCTTCCCCTTAATAAATCATA
Source organism: Rhinolophus hipposideros (assembly GCF_964194185.1). Classification (NCBI taxonomy): domain Eukaryota; kingdom Metazoa; phylum Chordata; class Mammalia; order Chiroptera; family Rhinolophidae; genus Rhinolophus; species Rhinolophus hipposideros. Next base: position 125,275 of record NW_027669124.1, on the reverse strand, counting down.
GGAGAACAAAGCCAAGGATTTTCGGACAGCCCTTCGGCTAAATGGAGTCCAAGTCCTTCAAAGAGGTGAACCTGGAGGAAGGACTGGGTACAAAAAGAAAGTGAATGGCCAACGCTTCTGTAAATTCTTAAGCATGATGCACAATTAAAATGTTCTCAGTGGTTTCACCACAGAAATCAGAAGATGAAAGAGTGTAAAGGCAGAAGCAATGAGAGAGAATATGCTTGTGGACATTTTTCCTTTAATTATTTTTTGGTAGGAAAGAGGTGTTTAGTTTTCAGTATTTCCTCATAAATTGGAAAATTGTTTATGTTAAAGTCAATGCCCTCATTCCAAGGCCAACGTTGTTCCCTTGTGAGGCGTTGGGTTGCCCAATCATGCAAGGCTGAATAAGAGATGGAAAAGCCCCACTCTGTCAAGATCCAGAGATAAGTGTCCCAAATCACTAGGGAACACTGGAAAGACTGATGATGTAATTGTGATGATGTGAGGTTGGACATAAGTGCACTAGATGGTAAAGAGAAATCTGTTTTGTTTTTCCCATTTCGCTATACTTAACCCCCACCATGAATATTACCTGTGTTGGTTTATATTGGTCAGCCAAATTTGATTCTGAGGAAAAGACAAGTCATTTTAAGGAAGAATTTCCTCAACTTGAGTTTGCTTTCTTTAACTCATGATTTTCTCCTTCAAGTTCCCTTTTCTGTGTTTAGAAATGTTTATGCTTTATAAATTGAGTGTGTTTGACTACTGTTAATAGGACTTGTGATATTAATCTGTCTTTATTTTTAATTATGACTTTAAAGATAATACTTGAGTTAGAAAGCTACTATTTTGCTTCTCATGCTTTAACATTATTGAGCTACATGACAAAGTTTTGCATATTCATTTTCTTTGAGTTGTACTCAGAAATTGATGGAATTTTCCGGAATATGAGGTAGTAGCTGGCATAGCAGGCTAGCCTCAATAGGGAGACTTATCCCATTCCTGGCCCGCAGCTCCTTGGTTTGGTGACCTCAGGTGACCTATATAATCTCTGTGAGTCTTGGTTGCCTCTTATGCAAAATTAGGGACTTTCACTAAATCAGTGACTTTCAGACCTGAAAAATATTCTTTTTATCAAAGAATAGTACCGTTCTTTGAGAAAATTTTTTTTGTTTAATGACTCTGTTTACCCAAAAATAAGACCTAGCCGGACAATCAGCTCTAATGTGTCTTTTGGAACAAAAATCAATGTAAGATCCGGTCACGTCACGTCACATCATATCATATATCATACGCGGTCTTATATCATAGTAAAATAAGACCGGGTCTTAATTAATTTTTGTTCCAAAATGCATTAGAGCTGATTGTCTAGCTAGGTCTTATTTTCGGGGAAACACGGTATATAAAAACAGAGACCAAGGGTGGCCACATGCCTCAGTTGGTTAGAGTGCAAGTTCTTAACAACAAGGTTGCGGGTTCGATTCCCACATGAGCCAGTGAACTGCGCCCTCCGCCGCTAGATTGAAAACAATGGCTTGAACTTGGAGATGAACCATGGTGGGCAGCCGGTTGGCCCAGTGGTTGGAGCACTGTGCTCATAACACCAAGGTTGACAGTTCGATTCCCACATAGACCCGTGAGAAGCAATGGGTTGAGCTTGGAATTGGGCTGCTGGTGGGGAGCCTGTTGGCTCAGTGGTTGGAGCGAGGTGCCCATAACACCAAGGTAACCGGTTCAAGTCCCACATTGGCCAGTGAGATGCACCATCCACAACTAGATTGAAAAAAAGAACAATTTGACATCCGGGAAAAGCAAACTGTTCCTCAGTAGTCCCCAATTAACACAAAACAAACCAAAGCAGAGACGTGTAGAGCTACCTAGCTAAAGGAGGGATGCAGACTCTAAGCTGTGCTATCCCGTGGGTGTCCCCAGTGGAACCTGAGCTTTCTCCGAGACGTAGTCTAGTGAGAACTGCCAGTAATGAGAAAATCCTTCTAGTTGAAATCCTTTGAATTAAAGTTTGCTGATACATTTTTTTGTGTATAATTTTCTCACCTTTCTATATATTTGATAAATGGAAAAGTATAATAAGACTGCAGATATGTTGTCCTTATTAATGTTGGACTTCAAGCTACTTCCACCATCTGAACACACTCCTCACCTAGAAATAAACATACCGTGTTTCCCCGAAAATAAGACATAGCTGGACCATCATCTCTAATGTGTCTTTTGGAGCAAAAATTAGTATAAGACCTGGTCTGATATTATTTTATATTACATAAGACCCATTTTTATATTATGTTAAAATAAGACCGGGTCTTATATTAATTTTTGCTCCAAAAGTCGCATTAGAGCTGATGGTCCAGCTACATCTTATTTTCGGGGAAACACGACAGAAAGTGCTGAAGTAAATATTTAAGAAAAGAGCTGTTTTGGGAGAAAATAATAATAACGCTACATTGGTAGTTCCTTAATTCAAGTCGTGTAAAAATGTGATTTACATTTTATATTGTTGATTAACAATAACTTAAAACTGTTTCATGAAAGTCCTCTCCCTTTCTATGGTATTTAGTTATTGATTTTACACGGCCTGTCTGGTGATGTTGTTGTCACATTATTCACGTTATAAGCCCTTTCTATCAAGCCATTCACAAAAAAAAGTGTTATGCAAATATTGGAAAACAAATTTGTCTTCCCCTGTCGGTGCCTGCCGATGAGAAGAACAGTCCCTGAAGTGGGGAGTGAGGATTGAGAAAAAATAGAAGAGAGACAAAGATGGGATCGGGAGGGCAGGCAATTCTAAGTAGACTGCCGCAGTTCTAAGTAGAACGCCTCAGATCTAAGTAGAATGCCTCAGCCCAAGTTTATTTTTGCAGCTTATATACTCTGGGCATCAAAAAGTAACAGAACTGTCTGCCATCTAGTAGTTACAATAAAGGTAATACACAAGGGCCTGTTTTTTGGCCAGCTCCACACTTCCTGACCTTGTCTGGTTCTGTGTTCTCAGAGTAGGAACTTCTGCCTTGCTGGGAGCACAGACCACTCAAGGAAGTCAAAGGTTCAACATTTCACAAAACAATACCTGCTAGCACTTTAGCACGGTTTCCCACATTCCCCCTAAATTTGTACAAGGATTGGCTGTCACATTGTTGTCACCATAGTGTCTATTAATTTCTGGATATTATTTTAAGCACTACTTTGGACATTTTGTGAGAGGATAGCTTTCAGAAGAAATGTTTCAGTAAGACCACTCTAGACTGGGACACTTGTAATATAGTTTGAAATACTCCCACACATTTCATAATTAAATAGACTATAACTACAGCTATTTTAGTGTTTCAAAAATTGGACCTGATCTCTAAGGAACAAAGTCACATTTAAAAATTATATATTATTTTTTGTTTCTAACTCTACAAAGTCATAAATGAGAAAGTAAATTTGAAAACTGGCTCTAGGTCTTACTTTATTCAAGCAGCTTTTCGGAAATCTTTCTGTGCATACGAATACGGTAATGTTTCAGTCATAGACTGCAAAATCGTTTTGGTTATTGTTTCTGTCAGTAGAATTTTCACATGACGGCACAGTACCACTTTCATCATTTTATGTCTTTAAGGTTCTATGCTGAAAAATGAAGAGCCTAGAATACACCTTAAGATTACTTTTCTAGAAGTGCAAGAATGGAAAGCTCATTTTAAGGAAAAGTCCATTAAAGTAAAAACAAAGAACAAGAAACATTTATAAAGGACAATTTTTCTAAAAATTGCAAAGTAATGCATTCAGTGTAAAACATGACTTGACTTGTTTAAACTTCATTGTACCAATCAAATCAAACGTCACTCTTTTGAAATTATGTATCTTAGGTAGACCAATATCAATTGCACTGTTGGTCAGATTAATCTAAATAGCATCTCATATAGATGGTCTCTATTATGTACAATCAAAATAAGCAGTAATTTATGTTATTCATTTTTAAACTTTTTTGTATTTATATAAATCATACGTTAAGTCTATTCTCTAAAGGCATTATTTAAAGAGCACATTTCATAAGATATATCATTTCTACAATAAAGTCTCTTGTTTACCTTAAATGCTATAATAAGATTTGATTTATTTCAGTCGCTGCTGGAGTACCAGGAAAAAAAAACTAAAGAACTATACAAAGACGGTATGTTGCCAAAATGTATTAATTCAAGTTAGATATCATTGATTTCTGGAATAAAATGTAAATATTAAATGGCATCCCTTTCCATGTTCTGATAATAGATACTACATTAAATATTTTCTTGGCCTTAGCAAATAAAAAAGGTGAAAGCATAAACATTCATAGTGAAGACAAGGTCATATGAGTAATATCTCAAGAGTCTATGTATCTCTTTTTATTTATGGCCTGTCCCCTTCCTTTCTTCTGCCATCCCTATGGAACTTTCCACCTGCACGTTGAAAACGGGGCTTCATCAACTTTTATGTTTTTGCCAGTGTAATGAGGCCCAATAACAAGACTTATCTAGTGATACTTAAGCAATTACTGTTCATATATGGTGTTTCCCCGAAAATAAGACCTAACCGGAAAATAATACCTAATGTGTCTTTGGGAGCAAAAATGAATATAAGTCCCGGTCTTATTTTTGGGGAAATACGGTACCTCCTAGAAGGGCCAAGCTACCATATTTCCCCGAAAATAAGACCAGGTCTTATATTAATTATAGCTCCAAAAGACGCATTAGGGCTTAATTTCTGGTTAGTCTTATTTTTGGAGGAAACACTGTAGCTGTCACCTGATGGGTGACATTTAAATCTCCAGTCATTTACTTTGTCATTAGTTTACCATGTACCCTCAGGAGAAACTCCACATTGCTTTGCATGGAATGAAAACACCCAAATCAATGTAGTTCTCACCAAACATCTCAGCCTATATCTTGCTACCAACCCTCGTTTGCCCCTTTGCTCTAGCATCTAGCTAAACCAGACTACTTCTCGTTCCGTAGTCTTCTCCCCCACACTAGTCTTCGCATCTGCGTCTTCCCTCTCTCTGGCATCCTCTGTCCTTGTCCTTCAGGCATCAACATCCATGTCACCTCCACCAGAGAGCAGACAATCAATACTGGGATGTCCCTTTTGTGGGTCCCACTCGCGTCCTGTTGTGCATTTGTATGGTATAGGGGCCTCTGAATGGAAATTGCCTGTTCATCTGTTCCTTCAGCTTATAGTAGATGATGGGTCAGGGCTGGACCGTGTCATCTTCGTCTTGTAACTTCAGTGCTTGTCGTACGACCTTGTTTATAAATGAATGTAGGATGAGACAACCAGAAGCTCTGATACTTGGCCACAATAGCAGTCAAGTCAGTGTGCAGCCGTGGGCAAACTGTATTGAATATGATCTCCTGTTGTGAGCTGTGGCCTCATCTAGAGGTTTTCTCATTCTTCTTAACACTTATACTTAGTTGTATTTTAAAGAACATAATTCTGTCTTTTTCTTTCCAGCTCCTGCTGAATTTGAATCTAAATTCAATCGAAAAGTTCCTCTATCACCTATTGATAATCTACTTGAGAATATAAAACTAGAAATCGTCTACGATTTGAAAAAAAAGTATAAGCTCTAAAATATAAATAGTACAAGTGTATTTACTGGGCTGTTTAAACAACATGTTAATTGTATCCCAAAATATATGGCATGTGAAATCCTTATTACAGGAAAATATTTTTGTATCATATGTTGTGGGGACAGAGCCTGTGGGGACAAAACCCCAAAAAACAGTTTCCAGGCTCTCGGCCTCACATAGAAAAGGTGCTGGCTCGGGTAGTAAATGGCCATAAACTGTGATCAGATGCCAGCAGCTGTGGCTAGTTGGCCGTCAGCTGTAACCCGTAAGCCATTGGCCACTAATATAACGGCTGTGGCTATGCTAGCAAAAAGGAATGGGGGCTAGCAAGAAGATGGTGGCTGGCAAGCGCGGACTGCTGTTAGGCAGATTATGTAGATCCTACTTCCTGTGTCTCCAGCCCAGCCGCCAGCGAGAATATATTGGTTTGACTCCCCTATCTATGGCTCCGTGGGTGTTCCTTTTTGGCCTTACCGTGTCCTGCGTTCTTGGGCGGGGAGCGGGAGCTGAGACCCTGCACGACAAATGGCGCAGCGAGCAGGGTCCACCGCGTGACACATGGCGTAGTCGGCAGGATACGGTGCTGGCCAAAGCTCTCCGAAGGGCAGTGGAGCAGTTTGTGCGTATGAAAGCTCAGTCTGAGGAAGACCAGGAGGAGCAGCTGCCGGAGAGCTCGATTTCCGTGGAGCGGTGGGAAGATGTGGATGGTTCCCCAACCAGCAGAGGCCGGAGAAAGCGGAGAAAGCGAAGGTTGTTGCGGCCCTGTGGGCTGGGAACTGCTTGCTGACGCAGCCTGGATGCGGGACTTGTCCCAGGAGGAAACGCTTGCTGAGTCCTCATTGTGAGATGAGGGTGAGGTCAAGGTCATCCCTCACCCCCAGGACAGCCCTGGCGAATGACTATGGACTATGAGGAATTGCCTTCTATCCCTGATTTAATGGACGCTTGACTGTTTGGGAACATACCATCATGTAGTGGGACTGGCGGATGTTTGCTTTTGTGTCTTGACTGGCCACCATTGATAATATGTAAGCACCTTGATGTGAGCCACTGTTGTTCCAGCACGGTACCCCGAGAGGCCCAGAGAGAGAGTGGCAGTGCCCTGAGAGCCCTGGCTGTGTCCAGGAAGTCTGGCTGTGCCCAGAGAGAGTGGCAGTGCCCTGAGGCCCTGGCTGTGTCCAGGAAGTCTGGCTGTGTCCAGGAAGTCTGGCTGTGTCCAGAGAGTGGCAGTGTCCTGAGAGGCCCTGGCTGAGTCCAGGAAGTCTGGCTGTGCCCAGAGAGAGTGGCAGTGCCCTGTGAGCCCTGGCTGTGTCCAGGAAGTCTGGCTGTGCCCAGAGAGAGTGGCAGTGCCCTGAGAGGCCCTGGCTGTGTCCAGGAAGTCTGGCTGTGCCCAGAGAGAGTGGCAGTGCCCTGAGAAAAGCTGGCTGTGCCCGGGGAAACAGGTGGTACCCTAAGAAGCCCAGGATGTCTGGCTGTGCCCAGAAGTACTGGGGTGGTGCCCTGAGAAACCCTGGCTGTGCCCGGGGAGACTGGTGGTACCTTAAGAAGCCCAGGAAGTCTGGCTGTGCCCAGAAGTACTGGTGGTGCCCTGAGAAACCCTGGCTGTGCTCAGAGAGCCTGGCTGTGTCCAGGATATTGCATTCACCTCCAGGCTCCTCGCACAGGGACCCTCGCGGAAGACACTTGTCGCGTAGATTGTGAGGCGAGAACCTGTAGGGGTGGAGTGTAGGGACAAAACCCCAAAAAACAGTTTCCAGGCTCTCGGCCTCACATAGAAAGGTGCTGGCTCGGGTAGTAAATGGCCATAAACTGTGATCAGATGCCAGCAGCTGTGGCTAGTTGGCCGTCAGCTGTAACCCGTAAGCCATTGGCCACTAATATAACGGCTGTGGCTATGCTAGCAAAAAGGAATGGGGGCTAGCAAGAAGATGGTGGCTGGCAAGCGCGGACTGCTGTTAGGCAGATTATGTAGATCCTACTTCCTGTGTCTCCAGCCCAGCCGCCAGCGAGAATATATTGGTTTGACTCCCCTATCTATGGCTCCGTGGGTGTTCCTTTTTGGCCTTACCGTGTCCTGCGTTCTTGGGCGGGGAGCGGGAGCTGAGACCCTGCACGACAAATGGCGCAGCGAGCAGGGTACCCCGCACGACAGAGCCCCAGAGAGCAGTTTCCAGGCTCTCGGCCTCACGTGGAGGGGTGCTGGCTCAGGTAGTAGATGGCCATCAACTGTGGTTGGATGGCCGTCAGCTGTGGCTAGTTGGCCGTCAGCTGTAACCAGTGAGCCACTGGCCACTAATATAACTGCTGTGGCTACACTAACTGTCGGTGCCTGCCGACGAGACGAACAGTCCCTGAAGTGGGGAGTGAGGATTGAGAAAAAAGAAGAGAGACAAAGATGGGATCGGGAGGGCAGGCAATTCTAAGTAGACTGCCGCAGTTCTAAGTAGAATGCCTCAGCCCAAGTTTATTTTTGCAGCTTATATACTCTGGGCATCAAAAAGTAACAGAACTGTCTGCAATCTAGTAGTTACAATAAAGGTAATACACAAGGGCCTGTTTTTTGGCCAGCTCCACACTTCCTGACCTAGTCTGGTTCTGTGTTCTCAGAGTAGCAAGTTTTGCCTTGCTGGGAGCACAAACCACTCAAGGAAGTCAAAGGTTCAACATTTCACAAAACAACACCTGCTAGCACTTCAGCACGGTTTCCCACAGGTACCCCTTTTTTATATAAAATTAACACAAGGGTTGCGCCTGGCTTAGGTGGTTGGTACAGATATGTCCATTTACCCGTCATAGGAGACCATCCCTCTAGCGAACGGTTCCTGTCTTAGGTTATGTACATTCTTACCAAATCCTTACCCATCTTTGGCTGCCGACCCATTGTAGGGGCTTTATACACGGGTGTCAGCGACACGGTGGACCTGGGCAGATAATCTCAACTCATGAACCTTTGTTTGGAGATCGATGAAGCCCTTGAGTATTACCTTTGTGAGCAACGGAGTAAACCACATGAATAGAGGAACACCAACAAAGATTATTACAAAAGGCAGTAGCAAATGGAACAGAGCTAGAAAGGAGGGGAATTCTCCTCTGAGGTCCGAGTACCAAGGACCTGAAATGTTAACAGGTACCATAATGAAAGAGGGTCGGTGGAGAACTACAGCTCTACTTTTGTCATTTGACCAATTGATGCTATTACTTAGGTTACACTGTATACAAGATACATTAAACTGGACCCTGTCAATATGGGTGATGTTAAAATTTCCAATCATAAGCACATATGGAGCCTTGACACAAGCAGTGGTATTGCCTTCTACCTTGCCTCGTCCCTCGTCCATACTCATAGTCACTGTATCCATTGCTCCCACTAGTTTCCAAATATGTCTTTGGGGCCGGGAGGTATACCATAATCCCACAACCACTCCAGTCTTAGTCCCATGTTGGACATCAGCACCTGTGTCATGGCCTCCGGACCATCTATAACAGCTTGATTAAACCCAGGGACACTATATTCCCCGGGTTCTTTATAACATTGTCTCCAAAGGATGGATCTGCTATTTTTTCTGTTCTCCTCACTGCAAGGATCATGGGCTTGTGGTGGAGGTGGGTTTTTATCCCTGATGTTTTTCCATCCTGCTGGCTGATGGAATGTGACACTCTGTCCTAGGTTGTCTCCGTGAATTGTCTGGCTGCCCACACGGAAACATCCGGTAACGTTGACAGTCTTTGCGAAGCATATGAGGAGTCCTATGCCTAAGCCGGTATGATTGAATCCAACAGCTTGTAGGACGGCAGGAGCAAATGGATGTCCTAATAGCCTAGTGTCATTTGTCCCACCAATGACTTCAGGCCCGTTCCACACAGTGGGGTGTAGCATGGGAGGGTCAGGAACATATGCCCAGTATGTCTCACCCTGAGGCATCTGCGCAACCAGCAGGATCTCGAAGAGGCTCATCAGCAAGCCGCACCAACCTCTCAGGCAGCCACCGCGCACCTCCATTGTCCTGTGAATAAACACAAACATGCCCTCGTCCCCAAATTAGGACTGGGTCTGGCCCATGCCACTGGTTAGTAACTGGATCCTGCCATCTCACTTGGGCATAATCTTGTTGAGTGTTAGGATGCCAGAAGCGATCTGCGGCAGATCTGCCACGCGCATCCAGGTTTAAAAAATTTAGAACAAAGAGTGTGATTAAGGATTGTATGTGGGGAGACGGGGTAGACTCTAACGCTGCTGCCACACATTCTTGACATAGAGTAGGGCTATTAGCCATACCTTGAGGCAGCACCAGCCATTGATATCTCTTCATAGGTTCTTGTAAGTTACTTAAAGCAAACCTTTTACAATCCTTGGGGCACAATGGTATGGTATAAAAACAATCCTTTAAAGCCAGGATTATCTTATATGTGTTTTGGGGTATAGCAGAAAGATTAGGCAATCCCGGTTGTAAAGCCCCCATGAGCTCCATAGTCTCATTTATTTTTCTCAAATCTTGTAACAACCTCCATTTACCTGATTTTTTCTTAATTACAAATATGGGAGAGTTCCATGGAGAGTTAGAAAGTGCTGTATGTCCCTTATCGAGTTGCTCCTGTTCCAGCAACCTTGCAGCCTGTATCTTTTCTGATGATAGGGGCCACTGTTCTACCCAAACAGGTGTGTCGCTTTTCCAAGTGATAGCATCTGCATGGGGTACAGGAGGAGTAGTGACCCCCGTTAAAAATATCCCAAGCCAGCTCTTTGTGGTAAGGGCGAGGGAAAGATAGGCTCTTTTCTCCCTTGTCCAGAAGGACCTCAGCCATCTCTAGGCAGAAGTCCCTGATCGAACATCATCATAGTGACCTGTTGATTAGGGCTGTACAGGTAACCTCCCATCTGACTCATGACATCTCTGCCCCATAGATTGACAGGCAATCCTGCCACTATGTATGGTTGAAAGGATCCTTCATGTCCCTCTTGATCTTTCCACAACAATATATCACTGCTCTGTTGTGGTGACTGAGATTGTCCTATGCCTTGTAACTGGGTTAGTGTTTGCTGCTTTGGCCAGTGGCTAGGCCACTGATCTGCAGTTAAAACAGAGACATCGGCCCCCGTGTCTAAAAGGCCCATGAAGGAACGGCCATTAATGGATAGTGGTAATTCTGGCCTGGTGGTGAATGGCCTGGACCCAATAAGCATCTGATGAACCAAGGCCCGCGTCGCCTCGGGATTTATGGCCTGCTGTTTTACCCGGTTTGACATGTGGAATTAACAATGATTGTGCTATGCGTGGGCCCTTATCGATCACTGAAGTGCCTCCAGGCGAATGTGTCGTAATCTTGATCTCTCCTGTATAATCCATATCCACAACTCCCGGAGCAACCAATATCCCTTTCATGGTAATACTACTCCTTCCTAGGATGAGTCCCACAGTCTGTGGAGGCAGAGGCCCAAAGACCCCTGTAGGAATAGCTCGCATTCCCATCTCAGGTGTTAGTACTGTGTAGGCGGCGCTACTGAGGTCCAATCCTGCGCTGCCCGGGGTTGCTGGGAAGAGTTCCTGAATGGATTTCTCTGGTGGGGGACCAACTGCGGCAGCACCCCATAGCATTGTTGCGGGGCCACAGTAAGCTGGGAAGGTGGCCAGGCCGCTGTGCCAGGTGAGGTAGCCGCAATAAGACTGCCACAACCACGCGTGCACCTGCCGGGAGTCCTCGCGGGCGCTCAGCTGCGCGGGTTTCTCCCGCGGCGCCGTGGCCTCTGGCCTCCAGCGTCTCGCAGCCCGCAGGCTCGGGCAGCCCTGCCCCGGAGCTGGATATCGCATCCCCGCGCTTCACAGGCTTGCACTGTGGCTCCCACTCCTCGGTGGTGGCCGTAGTGGAGGCGAGGCCCACGGCTCGTCCCAGGGATGCGGGGTGGCGGCAGGAGGGCCCGTCAGAGAAGTGACGGGCTCTTGGTCTCCTCCACCTTCGCCCCGCCCGGGACGGTGGCCTTGGGCCTCGTCCGGCCCCTCTGCCATGTCTCAGCCCCACTCTGCTGTCTTGTCACTGCACCGTCTACCACCCTCACTGGCCCCTCCCCATCTAGGCCCTCCTCATCTTGGGGGTCCAGTCCGTTTAGCACACTTTTTAACATTTGAGTAAAAGACATTCTGCTGCTACCCTGTCCCATGATTTTTTACTCCTGACCGTGGTGTCTCACCGCACCCCTTACCTTATGCGACGCGTCTCAGCTCCGTGCGGTGTCCTTCACTTTATCCCCAGTATTCAGGTCCCTGTTCGGGCGCCACTTGTCGGTGCCTGCCCACGAGAGGAACAGTCCCTGAAGTGGGGAGTGAGGATTGAGAGAAAAGAAGAGAGACAAAGATGGGATCAGGAGGGCAGGCAATTCTAAGTAGACTGCCGCAGTTCTAAGTAGACTGCTGGAGTTCTAAGTAGAATGCCTCAGCCCAAGTTTATTTTTGCAGCTTGTATCCTCTGGGCATCAAAAAGTAACAGAACTGTCTGCAATCTAGTAGTTACAATGTTTGGATACACAAGGGCTTGTTTTTTGTCCAGCTCCACACTTCCTGACCTTGTCTGGTTCTGTTCTCAGAGTAGCAAGTTTTGCCTTGCTGGGGGCACAGACCACTCAAGGAAGTCAAAGGTTCAACATTTCACAAAGCAACACCTGCTAGCACTTCAGCACGGTTTCCTACAGGTTCGGATTGTCCGCGTTTGAGTTCGAGTTCGGGTTCGAGTTCAGAGATCAAAAATTCACGACCAAAACCATTGTCATCCTATGGTGACTGTAGTTACATGCAAAGCTGCACCTCCTTGGGGAGTAACAATAGAGGCTTAACAGTGGGGGAGGAAAAATAGGCTTCAGGAAAGTAATGCAAACATGTACTGAACACGCAAATAAGCCAATAACCATAACAATACATCAATAGCAGGTTAGACATTCATTTCAGGTACCCAAGGAACATTCTCTAGGATAGACATTGTGCTAGGCCATAAAAAAATTAAATTTAAAAGAAAAGAAATAACACAAATTATGTTTTCTGACAATATGGAATAAAAGCAGAACTAGCAGCAGAACAACACACTAATATATACTAATCGGTCAAAATATAAATCACAAAGGAAATCCTAAAAATAAAAAATATTTGAAGTGAATAAAAATAAAGACAAAATAAATAAAGTTTTCTGATGCATCTAAAACAGTACTTAGAGGAAAATATACAGCTATAAAATATGTATATTAAGAAAAAGAAATATCTCAAGTCAATAATCTAACCTTTCATCCTCAAATGCTGAAAAGAGAGGAACAAACTAAACCTAAAGAAATTGTGAAGGAAATAATATATATTAGGGCAGAAATTAGTGTAAGAGAGAAGAGAAAAATAATAGAGAAAAATCAATAAAAATGTCAGCAAAATTGATAAACATTTAGCTATATTGATCAAGAGAAAAAGAGAGAAGACTCAATTCTAGAATCATAATCAAAAAAGGGGGCATTACCTTACAGAAATAAAAAGATAATAAAGGAATACTATGAAAAACTGTACACCAACAAATAAGATAACTTGATGAAATAATAATTCCTAGACAGACACAAACTAACAAAGTTGACTCAAGAAGAAATAAACCGATTAAGTAAAGATATGAATAGGTAACGAAAAATGAGTCATAAAGAAATGCCCAGAAGTTCTCACTGAATTCTACCAAAGGTTAAAGAATTAATGCCAATTCTTCACAAACTATTCCAAAAGGTAGACGAGGGAACGTATCTCAACTCATTTTATGAGACCAGTGTTACACTGATTCCAAACCAAACACATCAAAAGAAAATATACCTAAAGGCTAATATTTCTTATGAAAGTGGATGTAAAAATCCTCAGCAAAATACTAGCAAATCATATTCAGCAAAATACAGAAAAAAAGCATATTCCATGACCATGTGAGATATCCCTGAAATACAAAGTTGATTTAAAACTCAAACATCACTTAATGTAACACATCATATTAATTAAACAAAAAACACTATCATGATCATTGCTACAACTTCAGTAAAAGCATTTAACAAAATTCAATGCCTTTTCATGAAAAACAAAACAAACAAAAAACAAAAACAATCAACAACAACAACAAAAAAAATACCTCAACCAACTAAGCATGTGAGATAATTCTCTAAACCTGAAAAGAGCATCTATAGAACAGCTATAACTTGCATAATATTTAAGAGTGAAAGCCTGGATGCTTTCTTCCTAAGACAGTGAACTCGAAAGGATGACAACTGTGGCCAGTTCTATTCAATATTGTACTGAATATTTTATCCAGAGCAATTAGGTAAGACATGGAAATAAAAGCCATTCATATTGGAAAGACAGAAGCAAAATGCTCTCTATTCACAGATTACATAACCTGTAGTATACGACATTATGAGAATTCCACTTAAGAACTACAGTAAGTCCTCACTTAACATCATGGGTAAGTTTTACGCTTTAAGTGAAACCACATATAAGGAAACCAATTTTACCACAGGCTGACTGCTATAAACAAGAGGTGCATTCCTGCCACAACTCATGCAAGTTATAAGGAAACAACTCTGACCAAGGCCCAGCTGTATTTGCATGTATAAGTCAGCAGATTTGCAGGATTCAAGATCAATATATAAAAACCAGTTGCATTTCTGTATACTTCAACTCAATTTGCAACAGCATCAAAAATAATAGAATACTTAGGAATATATTTAACAAAATAAGAGCCAAACTTATTCTCTAAAAACTGCAAAACTGATGGAAATAAATTAAAGACAACCTACTTGGGAAAATATTCCACGATTTTGGTCTGAACACTGTTAACATGGCCATATTCCTCAACCTATTAGGTCAGATAAGGGCATGGTCAAAGAGGCCGGGAGCAAAGTCATACCCCTCTGCCAAGTCAGACCCCTCCTCGCATGATGGAAACTGGGGCCCCTGGCATTTCCCAGAAGAGGCAGCAGACCTTGGTGCAATAAACAACTCCAGACACAGCCGCTGGGGCCCTATCTGCACTGGGGGTGCGGGCTTGCTCATCTGCCACCTCACTCAGCCAACCCCCTCCCCCAAATCGCATATCTGCCTCCCTCCTCTGCCCTGGGAGCGACTTCACCAGCCCCATCTGCGGACCGCTGAACCTTGCCTGGGAGCGCAGAATAAAGCCCTCACTTTTCTCAACCTGCCTGACTCTCTTAGCTTCACTATCTCCCCTCAAGCCTTACACAACCTAATCAACAAATTCAACAGGAATCTTTCAAAGAATCCCAGCTAATTGTTTGTGCAGCAATTGACAAGCTGCGTGGGGCCGGGGCAGCGAGATTGTAGTGCTGTGTGCGCCACCCATTCCTCTCCCCCTGCCCTCCAGCCCCCACAGCACCACCCCTGGTGTGGGTTTATTAGGCGGGCTGGGCCACTCCCTAAGGACGAGGGCCGGGGCGGCCGCAAAAGGAGTGGTGGGCCGAAGCTGAGGGCACCCTGTATTCCTGGGCGGTCCCCCATCCAAGTACTGACCAGGCTCGACCCTGCTTAGCTTCCCAGATCAGAGGAGATCGGGCGCGTTCAAGCTGCTGTGGCCATAGACACTAGGAGCAGGCCCCCGGCGCCACAAGAGCAGCGGACCGGCCTGCTTGGTGAGCGCGAACCAGGCTGCCGGGCTCCTCCCGTCCGGAGCATCTCCCCGCAGGCCGGCTCCGCCAGGGCCCCGCCTCCCGCCTGCTCCCCGCCTCCTCAAGAAGCCACCTGGTGGACTGCCTTTTACTCCTTGCCCGCAGCGAGGCCCCTTCGCGCCATCCGAGGCTCCACGGGGCCTCTACCACTTCCCTGGAGGTGGCAGAAGACAGACAGACAGGGGTTGGTAGTTGGGGATGAGGGAGACTGACGCACAGGATGGGACACTGACTGGGACAGAGGCACTGAGGCTGAGTTGAAGTGGCAGCTTCCCCACCGGAGTGCGGTGGTGCCCGGGGCTGGGCTCCGTTACGGAGGCAGTGCCCGGGCGCTGGCAGTCACCCTGGGACCCCGGGGCAGGCCTCCAGGGTCCGAGGATTGCCGCCGAACTCCGAGCCCCGCCCGGGGTCCCGCATGCGGGAGGAGAGCAGCAGCCCCAGGCACCCTCCTAGTGTGGGTTGTGTGCATGCCCTCCTGCCTGCTTTTCCCCTGTGCTGGTCTCTCCTGGAGCCGGAGGGCACGTGCACTCCCAACTCCTGCCCTTTTGTCCCTGCTCTTTTGGTGAGGTGGGCGGGGCCACCGAGGCGGGCGGGAACAGAGGGCGCCCGGTGCTCCAGGGAGATGAAAGGGGGGCGGGGAGGGGTCGCGGTGCCGGCCATCAGAGATGGACCTATCCGGTGGGGTGGGGCGGGTGGCGTTCCTTTTGGTCCGGTGTCGGGGGACACCTGGAATCTCTGTCTCGGGGCCCAGGTGCAGGCAGAGCCATGGTCTTCCCCTGGGCTGGGTCCCGAGGTGTCAAGCACCAGCAAGTCCTTGGCTGGAGAAAGCCGCCCAAGGCCCAGGCAGGCCTGCGCCTGCAGGCAGACCTGGGTTTGGGCCTTGGGGGCGGGGCGAACGGCTGCTGGCAGAAGGCTTGTGAAAGGGAAGGGTACTAAGAAGGGGGTGCGTGGGGGGGGAGCCCGGGCCTAAGGGGCTGCGTGTGGGGTCGGGGCAGCGAGATTGTAGTGCTGTGTGGCGCCACCAATTCCTCTCCCCCTGCCCTCCAGCCCCCACAGCACCACCCCTGGTGTGGGTTTATTAGGTGGGCTGGGCCACTCCCGAAGGACAAGGGCCGGGGAGGCCGCAAAAGGAGTGGCGGGTCAAAGCCTAGGGCCCTGAAAGGAAAACAACTTGAAGCTGAATGGCACCCTCCACAAATAAAGATTGAAAGGACAACAACTCGACTTGGAAAAAAGTCCTGCAAGTACACACTGTTCCCCAATCAAGTCCTGTTCCCCTTCCCCAATAAAATACTTTTTAAAAAACTTCGTCTTTTTTTTTTAAAAAAAGAAATGAAATAGGAGAAGTTATCATGGACACCACAGAAATACAAAGCATCATCCAAGAATACTATGAAGGAGTATATGCCACCAAATTCAATAACCTACAAGAAATGGACAAGTTCTTAGAAAAATATAGCCTTCCAAGCCTGAACCATGAAGAACTGGGAAATCTAAACAGACCGATCACCAGTAACGAAATTGAATCAGTCATCTAAAACCTTCCGGGACCAGATGGCTTCACTAGTGAATTCTACCAAACCTTCAAACAGGATCTAATACCAATCCTACTCAAACTCTTCCAAAAGATTGAAGAAGAGACAGTACTCCCTATCTCATTTTATGAGGCCAACATTACCCTGATGCCAAAACCTGGAAGGACAGCACAAAGAAAGAAAACTACAGACCAATATCTCTGATGAATACTGATGCAAAAATCCTAAACAAAATTCTAACAAGTTGAATACAACAATGCATTTAAAAGATTATTCATCACGACCAAGTGGGGTTCATCCCCGGGGCACAAGGATGGTTCAACATCTGCAAATCCATCAACATGATACATCACATAAACAAAATAAAGGACACAAATCATACGATTATATCAATTGATGCAGAAAAAGCATTTGACAAGATACAACATCCATTTATGATTAAAACACTTAATAAAATAGGTATAGAAGGAAAATACCTTAACGTAATAAAGGCCATCTATGACAAGCCCTCAGCTAATCTAATAATTAATGGTGAAAAACTGAAGCCCTTTGCTCTACGTTCAGGAACACGACAGGGCTGTCCCCTATCACCTCTGCTTTTCAACATAGTGTTGGAAGTCCTTGCCAGAGCCAACAGGCAAGAGAAAGAAATAAAAGGCATCCAAATTGGGAATGAAGAAGTTAAACTGTCACTCTTTGCAGATGACATGATGCTATATATAGAAAACCCTAAAGACTCCACCAAAAAGCCATTAGAAACAATCAACGAATACAGTAAAGTTGCTGGCTACAAACAACGTACAAAAGTCCATTGCATTCCTATATACTAACAATGAAATCTCAGAAAAAGAAATACAAAAACAATTCTGTTTGCAATTGCAGCAAAAAGAATAAAATACCTAGGAATAAACTTAACCAAGGATGTGAAGGATTTATATGCTGAAAATTATAAGACATTTATGAAAGAAATTGAAGAAGACACAAAGAAATGGAAAGACATTTCGTGCTCATGGATTGGAAGAATCAACATAGTTAAAATGACCATATTACCTAAAGCAATATACAGATTTAATGCAATCCCCATCAAAATCCCAATGGCATTTTTTAAAGAAATAGAACAAAAAATCATCAGATTTGTTTGGATCCCCAAAAGACCCCGAATAGCCAAAGCAATCTTAAGAAAATAGAACAATGCTGGAGGTATCACACTCCCTGACTTTAGCTTGTACTACAGGGCTACAATAATCAAAACAGCATGGCATTGGCAGAAAAACAGACATATAGACCAATGGAATAGAATTGAGAACCCAGAAATAAAACCACATAAATATGGACAGGTAATTTTTGACAAAGAAGCTAAAAACATACAATGGAGGAAAGACAGCCTCTTCAATAAATGGTGCTGGGAGAACTGGATAGCCACGTGCAAAAGAATGAAACTGGACTGCTATCTGTCACCATGTACCAAAATCAATTCAAAATGGATCAAAGACTTAAGCATAAGACCTGACACAATGAACTTCATAGAAGAAAACATAGGTACTAATCTTATGGACCTTGGGTTCAAAGAGCATTTTATGAATTTGAATCCAAAGGCAAGGGAAGTAAAAGCTAAAATAAATGAATGGGACTATGCCAAACTAAAGAGCCTCTGCACAGCAAAAGAAACCATTGGCAAAATAAAGAGGCAACCAACCAAATGGGAGAAGACTTTTGCAAACAACACCTCTGAAAAGGGACTAATACCCAAAATACGTAAGGAACTCATACAACTCAACAACAAAAAAACAAACAATCCAATTAAAAAACGGGCGGAGGACCTGAATAGGCATTTCTCCAAAAAGGACATACAGATGGCTAATAGACATATGAAAAAATACTCAGCATCACTAATTATCACAGAAATGAAAATGAAAATCACAGTGAGATGTCACGTCATGGCTTTTTTGCCTCGCCTCGCCTCGCCTCACCAACAGAGGGCTATGAAAAGATTTTTTTAGTAGGAGTGGAATAGAGCAAAACTTATAGTGTAAAAACTTAATTTCTGATATTGTGGAAAGCAAAGTAAAGGAAAAAAAGGGTCTGAAGGAATTTTTGTCTTATGTCTTAAATGCTCATTCTGAGGTGGGGCCTGTCATGCACAAGCCCCTTCTCCACAGATAGAGCTTGCAATAAATATTTTTGTTTCTTTGTTCTTAAATGTGTACAATCAGATATTTGAATATAAGTGAAATAATATGAGTGAGCCTGAAAATAATGAGAGATATATCAGAACTTGGGAACAAATCACAGGGAAATGAAATCTGCATCCTTTCGCATGGTTTTTTCTCCATGAACCCTGGGAGGCACTCACACAAGAGCTGGAGAATCCTAAGAAATGCTTCTCCTGGTGAAAAACGTGATGGGGAAGAGCGCCGCTGTAGAAGGAGCATTGAACTCCACTGGAACACTTTCTCTCTATCTCCTCTTTTGAATAGGAGCCTTGATCTGTGGGGCAGGGGAACCAAACACTTTGCTCTTAGAATACTAGTGAAAAGAGATTGTAGCTGGAGAAGACAACAAGACAATCTATCCTTAGTTGAGGGGCAGGGAAGTACTTGAATTACTAAGAGGATCAGCATGCTGCCTTGAAGGATATGATATCTGGATAAGATTTAACAAAAAAATCAGCAGGTCAAAAATTTAAGGAAAAATAGTATCTTTCAGTCGTAAAGTATCTCCATTAAATATTATTTATCGAGGGGGAAAAAGGAACTTCTCAATGAAAAAACATGGTAGACATTACATTAATAAAATGACCAAGTTTAACATAACCAGTAATAATACAGATTTACATCATGCCCTCCCTGAAATTGTGCACTGAGAAGGGCGTGTCACCTCTCTGATAGTCATCTCAAAAACCCATAACTGTATTGTACTTATAAGGATATATCAGACAAAATCAAAATTGAGGAGCTTCCTATAAAATAGCTGAGAATTACGCTTAACATGTGTCAAAGTCATGAAAGTCAAGGAAAATCTGAGGAACTATTACAGATTAGAGGAGAACTATGGCAATCAAAGATTGGATTGGACTGGATCTTGAAACAGAAAGACAACACTTTAGGGGAAACTGGTGAAATCCAAATAAAGTCTCGAGTTTAGAAAACAGTATTGTACCGATGTTTATTTCTTTTTTTTAATTGAAGTTTGTTTGGGTGACAATTGTTAGTAAAGTTACATGGATTTCAGGTGTACAATTCTGTATTACATCATCTATAAATTCCATTGTGTGTTCACCTTCCATCACCATATATTTGATCCCTTTTACCCTTATCTACCACTCCCCTCCCCCCTTACCCTCTGGTAAAATGTTTACTTCTTAATTTTGATCATGCTAACATTAGGAAATTCTAGCTAATGGAAATAAGGGCACTGTGTACTATTTTTGTAGCTCTTCTCTAAATCTAAAATATTAAAATATTAGAAGCTATTTACATGTATAAATGTATGTCAAAATGTATGAATTTGAGGACACTAAGGAATCCAGGAAATACTGAAATGAGTTAGTATAAGTACCAAGAAAACCAGTAAAAGATCAGATTTTTGGAAAATGTGGTCCAGAGATAAAAATCAGATTCAATAGAATATATAATTATTGAGAGCTTAGAAAAATATTACAGATGTAATAAATTCATGAAAGACATAATTCATTTAAATTTCATGACAG
Organism: Rhinolophus hipposideros; assembly: GCF_964194185.1. Lineage (NCBI taxonomy): Eukaryota > Metazoa > Chordata > Mammalia > Chiroptera > Rhinolophidae > Rhinolophus > Rhinolophus hipposideros. The sequence goes on along the minus strand of NW_027669124.1, from coordinate 104,773 downwards.
AACTTCCTTTTTGTGGGGCAGAGGAGTCACAGCAATGGACCTACAGAGTAGGGAATGGAATTCTAGCACCCTTCTTGGGTAGGGAGAGAACTCATGTACTTACCGACCGTCAGCCTCCTCCTGAGCCTTACAGGTGTCCTCATCTTAACGAAATGTGAAGTCAAGAGATTTTGGCTCTGGTTTGTGGGATAGGAAATGCAGGTGTACGTATCTTGTTTGAATTTGCATAGTTGACAAATCAGAATAGTGATTCAATAAATTACCCAAAAGAGTAGATAGGGGATGTAAGGGAGATCATCCTCATCTATCATATGAGGAAGGCAATAGTTAAAATATAACATCAATTGCAGAATAACGTTTAGATACAGAAGCAGTATTTGGAGAATAAACATTAATCACCCAAAGAACTCAAAAAGAAAAACTGATGGAGGGCATGTGTTGGACTTGTACAGGAAGGGCAAGATTGAGACAGACACGTATAGTTAGTTCTTTATTGTAAACCTATGATCTTTTACCACATATTTGGAGATATTTTGTTTGCAATATATAGCAAGTAATCTGTTAGAACCATAAAATGATGGGTAAGACAAATAAGTGTGAATATGTTTTTCTTTACATTCTTTTGTGTGTTTATGAGTATATACACATGCATGTGTGGGTATCTATTTAAATGTCAGATACACACACATAGATAGATACATACGTACATAGATACGTAGATATAGATAGGAAAGAATCATATGCATTCCATATTATAGGTTACCAAATGTAATGCTCAATCACCAAGAAAGATTTTTAGCAATAGAGGCAGACAGTGAAATAGCTCATTTCATAAGCTCTTATCTAAGAAAAGACTGCTTTTCTAAGTTGAAGGCAAACATTGCGGGGCATATTCCTTTACATTGAAAAATCCTCAGCTCTCAAATCTAGAGCATATTTCAACCAAACTTTCCAAACCAATGTTATTACAACATGATTTATATAAAAGTCACTTGAGAATCACTTGTATTCTTTGATAGGTTGGCTGGAAATGGAATGCACACAGTCAGGCAAGTTAAGGAAGCTTTATTGTAAGAGAGCAACAGTATATTGGCTGTGCAAAAGATGGCTACAATCTGGACTGCATGTCTAAAGGAGACTTCCAGTCCTGAAGAGGGGATGAGGAGGTTTTTATAGGGGCTGTGCAGACAGGATAGCATTGTTTGAACATGAAATGTTGAATGACAGCAAGCTAGTAGCTCTTTTGTGGTATTTTTTGTTGTTACAAGCATGGCTCTGTTTGTGTAGGTCAGCCAACATGGCTCTGTCTGTAAGTCAAGGTCTCTGAGACCTAACATTAAATGAAGGTCTCTAACATTCAGAGACCTACCCTTCCAGACTTGTTTGTTATTAAAATGTAGAAAGGCCATCGTGTCTCTAGTCTGTAGTTTCTTCAGGCTGAATGAAGGTGGAGAGAGGAGGGAGACATTGTGGAAGGGGCTGGTAATGTTGTTGTAGGTGAAGCATTTTATGGACAGCTCCATTTGTGCACACCTGGAGTAGGCTCTGCAGGAATTGGGTGAAAAGGTGGAAGAGGCAAAGACCAAAGGCTAGGACCATAAAAGATAATAGTTAAAGGCCCTATGAGGAGAACAAATCAAGAGCCACTCTTAGCTGTAAACTCGGATCGCCACTTGGTTCCTGAGGTGGTGTCTGTGATTCTGGGCCTGGCTGAGATCCTGTGGCAGGGTTTGAAATTCATGTAAGGAGACTCCTAGCCCTGCGTTACTCCCTGCGTAACGTTCCTTTCGTTACTCCCACAGAGATGTTCAGTGACACTAAAAGTGGATTAGGAGAACGACCATCTTTGGTGCATGAGAGTATATGTGGGGAGAGGTAGAAATTGACTATTGGGGGTGATCCCAATATCTGGAGAAAGGAAACCTAGGATGTAAGTCCCTGTACAATTGGTGAGCAGGCAAGCATATGTGGAAGATGAAGAATTAGCTTGTGAGCCGGGTAGAGATAAGGGGTAATGGTAGGCAAAGTGTTATGAGAGGGAAGAGTCATATAATAAAGACAATAATGGGACTCAAGTCTTCTTGGGTTGAAAATCAGGTGATGGAATCAAAGAAAAGGAGCTCTAAAATGGACAAGTAGAGATAAGGAGAAAGGTAGAGATAACGGAGAGGATTTGGAGGGAGAGAGAAGGGGCTGGAGTGAGGTTGGAGTTGTGTGGTTCACGCAATGAGGAAAAGAGGAGAGGGTAGAGATCACAGTTCGTTAGTCTCTGAGTTTTTCCTGCAGGATGTTACAAAGTCAAAACGAGGTGGAGTGGAAATCAGGTGCCATATCACGGAGCCTGGGTGGAGTGGCAGGACAGGGGGTTCAGCAGTTTTTGCAGCTGAGACAAATGAAAGCAGGAGGGGTGATCCAGCAATTGCTGCTGTGGATGTGGTGAGAAGATGGTGGCAAGGCTCTTTCCCAGTTTGTCAACGTCTGACAGGTTCAGGTGTTTGAGATGGACCAAGTTTCCTGGAGCTTAGGGAATGTGAGAAAAACCGAGGAAGTGTCTTGGGGTCGGGGAAAAATGCAGTGTGCATACTCCCCATGGATCTGCGGAATGAGGCTGATGGCTAGGAGGTAGTCGACCATTGGTGAGCTATTAGCTGTGAGGTTGTCTGGAAGGAAGGATCTGACATGAGGGAGCTTCTCCCCATCTTCCCTTCCTCTGAGGTCACAACTGACAAGAGCTTCCTGGCTGCTCAGAATGGAGTCTGGGGTGACACCTTCCCTATGGAGGGGTGCGTGAGCCTCAGACAGGCGCAGAGCTGGCTTCTGTCTCCTCCAAGCACTAGCTGTGTGACTTCAGACAAAGACATGGGAAGTCAGTCTCCTCACCTGTCAGGTGGGGATAACGGCTCCCTCTCAGGGTGGCTGTGAGATCAGTGAGGTGATGCAGGTCAGCTCCTGCCCCACAGAGATGGGCCCTCACTCCCTCTCCCTCTTCCCTTCTCAGTCCTTTCTCTACCTCCATGGGCTGGAAGGATCTATGAGCAAATAGAAGGACTATTAGCAGATAGTCTCCTGGTGGCAGAATGCGCTCTCCTGTTGGTGTCCACACAGCCAGTCCCCTGAGTGCTGACTCTGGCATCTGTGCCAGCTTTGTCCACAGGGCAGCGCTCACCACAGCCCCTTCCTGGTCTTCAAACCCTGCTCATCTCCAAATTCAAGGCCCTTGTCTCAGCTCAGGCCAGAGTGCCTCTCACCACTCTTCTCACGGGTCTCCCTGCTGCCGTCCTTCCCTCGTCCAGGGCAACCTGCACACTGGGACCAGCTCCATCTTTCTAACTAAGGTGGGGTCTAACCCCGTCACTTCCTGTGCCTACAACCACCAGCAGCTTCACTGGGGCTGGAGAGGAAAGTCTCTGTCATCAGCACAGTGTTGCGACTTTATCAGGCCTCATGTTCTTCTCCTGGTCTCATTTCCTATCATAACACCCCAGTTCACTCACCAGGTACCCCCAGCTGTCACCACTAACCTGTCTGGTGCGGGCTTTGACAGACAGAGGTGTCAGCACTGAGACTGGGCCTGAAAGCAGGAATCTGAATAAAATACAGACTTCAGTGAACCGTCATGCATCAACATGTGTACGTTGATTGTAACAATTCTGGAAAGAGAGGAGAAAGTAAAACTAAAGTTAAGATACACCTATTGCGTCGAAATGGGTGATTTCCATGAACAAAATGGACCCTAAAATAAGGAAAATACTAAGCAATGATCCATCCAGGACCTCATCTTCCCACTTATTCTCGTCACATTGCTCTGGAGTTCCCTCTCCTGGGACAGGGAAGGAAAGGGGACAAAGCAGTTTGGAAGTTCCCCTGAGATCGATCCCTACCCAGTGTCCTCATATCCTGCACCCAGGAAGTCTTGATTTTGATATGTCAGGTAGGACTGGAAGCCACTGAGTTCCCTGGAAGCTGAGGTGCTGGACTGGGGCCAGAGAACAGATGCTGGGTCAGGAAAGCAACAGATTCCACATCACTGAGCCCTAACCCTAACCCCAAACCAAACACCTAACCTGTAAAACCTAAACACTAAACCCTTAGCCCTAAGCCTAAATCTAAACCTTAACATAAACGTAAAACCTTACAACCATAAACCATAACCAACAGCATAAACCGTAACCTAAACCCTCAACGTAATACTAAACTATCTCCAGAAACCACAAACTATGAACCATATCCATAAACCGTGACTATAAACTATAACCAAAAACACATAGCCATAAACCATACATGTAATCCATAATCAATCTCATAAACCATATAACATACATGTAGCCATAAACACTACACATAAACCATAACCAAACTGTAACCCACAATCTTCACTTTAACCCCTGACTCAGCACCACACTGCCCCTCAGCCCCAACCCTAGCCCTGTTAGGACACTAATAGCCCCTAACCAGTCAAATCAGAAGTAGGTCACAAAAACAGAAGACACAGATCTATGTCCCTTATAGAGTTGTAGTAATGTTCTTTATGTGAAAGGAAAAACTGAAACTGTCTATTCACAGATGACAAGTCACATCTTAAATACATAACTTCCAAAAGAATCAACAAAAAAATTATTATTACTAGTAAAGTAATTCAACGTTGAATGACAAAATATCAATACACAGGAATCTGTTTTATTTGTATACGCTAGCAAGGAGTAATCTAAAAAAGAATTTAAGAACACAATTCCATTTTAAATAACATCAACGTTGATAAAATACTTAGGAATAGTGCAAGGCTTCTACACTGAAAATTACAAAACATAATGTCTTTGTTTGCTGAAAGAAATTAAAGGAAACTACCTACATAAACGTGAGGCCATCTCATGGTGATGGAAATTGTTAGGATGGCAACAGAACAGATGCGATGTAAGGATTCAGTGTCATTCCTGTGAAAAGGCCCCAAGGCCTTTGTGGAAAAACGTGCAAGCTGATCCTAATATTCACAGCAAATTTCCAGGGAAGAAAAGAGCCATAAGGATCTTCAAAAACAAAATCAGGTTGGAGGCTCACCCTTCCCAAACGTAATTCGTAATTAGTACAAAGCCACAGTAAGGAAAACATGGTGACACTGGCATAGAGATATACATAGAGATCAATGGAATTGTATTGAGGACCCAGAAATAAACCCGTCGGTCTAAATCAGTAGATTATTTTTTAACATACACATTAAATTTATCATTGTCATTTACAGCTTTAATTTATGAAACACAGAAATACGCTTTTTTTCTATTTTTTCTGTTCCTTTTTTTTTTTTGGTAAGGAGGGCGCAGCTCACAGTGGCCCATGTGGGGATTTAACCAGCAACCTCGGTGTTAGCAGCACCATGCTCTAACCAAGTGAGCTAACAGGCCACCCTCAGAAAGACATTTTTAAAAGTGCTCTATGACCGGAATTTAAACGCTACAAATATTAGTTTTGTGAGTGTAATTTGTATAAATTACAATCCGATAGTTGGAGATTTCTTTTCAGTATGGTTACTATACAAATGAAATAAATGGCAAAAGGACTTAATGGCAATATTTTGTTATCTATGTATTATCAGATACTTTAGGACCTAAACCAAGATTCTGAGTGTTCAGAGTTCATTTACTGTGTTTCATCTTTAAATACTTCCCTACCTGTATTCTGAGTCAAGTCACTTGATGAAAGGGTGTGACTTGGGATAGCATTTTGTTTCATACCAAAACTTTTCCTATCTACAGTCACCACCTTCAAGGAATTAACATTACAAGGCCAAAGTAATCTGCTGGGTCCCTTTTTCGAACAGTTTGCAAAAAATTGTGGCAACACCCTCGAAAGCCAAACAGATACCCCCAAAATGGGACAATCATGCACAGTCCTGTAAAGTATGTTAAGTTTTCCCCCATCTAAAAGTTAAGCTATAAAATATATGAACTACAGTTGACTTGGTTTCAGGAGAAGCACATCTGAGGATTTACGTTAGTGTTCTCATCTTCAGGCATTACCAGGGAGTCTGTAGACCACCATGCGATTTACTCTGGATGATGGCAGTGAGGCAGGAAGGCAGACTTGCTCACAATTGGTGATCAACTATAGTCCTGACTCTTCCCATTTTTCAGGCACAACCTAATATTTGTATAAATCAGTAGATCAAATGAACAAGAAACTTCCAATAGTGGCAGGAATGCCACTGTAGCTGTGATCTGTCTGAACACAGAACGAGTTTCATTTTGGAGACCTTTCTGAGCCTTTTCTCTGAGTGGACTGTCATTTTTGGCAGTCTTGTCACAATCAATATCAATTATCATCTTTTAAGGACCTCACCCCTTTCAATATTTGAGAGGACTGCCACCAGTTTCTGAACTGAAACTTTCTGTAATGAAATGTCCAGTTGTCCCACCACATGATTTAGGTATTTCATGCGTTCAGGATGAGTAGTTACAGGCGAGGTGAGGCCACGTTTCGGCGTTCGGCGTCGGAGTCAAGGTTTCAGGTGGATGTATGCACGCATGTTATATCCTACCATGCTGTTGGCGTCAAATAGAAACTCAGCCGCAGTTGTACTGCTCCCATGCAGGAAGGTGGTCGCAGGGCCATGTCCAGACCCACAAAGGCCAGACACCCTGACATTGGGGAAAGAAGGGTTTTCCAACAAATGGTACTGGGCAAATGACCATCCAAATGAAGAGAAATGAAATTGGACCCCAACCTCACACCACACACAAAACTTAAAATACATGAAGGGCTTAAATACAGGCAGCAAAAGTATAAACTCTCAAACAAAACGTGGAGATACATTTTCATGACCTTGGATTAGCGATGGTTTCTTAGATATGACAGCACATACAACAAAAAAAAAAAGATAAATTAGACTTCCTCAAAATTAAAAACATACATGCATCAAAATAAGCAATCCAGAAAGCGAAAAGACACGCCATAAAATGGAACCAAATACGTACGCATTATATATCTAATAATAGTCTGCTATCCAGGAGACAAAGAACTTTTACAACTCAAGAACAAAAAAAGAAAATGACTAACATTTTAAAATAGAATTGAATAGAACCTTCTCCAGATGAGACATGCAAAGTGTCAACAAGCACAGTAAGATGTTCCACATCCTCAGTCCTGATGCAAATGCAAATGAAAACCACATGTGATACCCCCTCACATAGTACCAGAAGGGCTATAATCCAGAAACTAAAACTAACAAACAGCAGCAACATTGTAGAAAAATTAGAACCCTTAAACATTGAACGTGAAAAATTACAATGGTGTGGCTTCTGCATACAACACTTGGAAATTTCCACCCCACAAAAAAATGCCCATGTGGCTCCACAGACCCACTTCTAGAAATATACCCCCCAAATTGAAAACAGTTGTTAAAGGTGGATACATGAATCCACAGAAGTGCTCTTCACAATAGCAGAGACTTAAACAATTCAAATGTCCATCTTAATCAGCAGTGGAAACTAAGTGACCAATCCTGCAGCTACACCAGGATTCTTTAGCTTGATGCAATTATGAACATATTTCATAACTTCTAGAAATATGTTTCCTCTTAGCACAAAAATTCTAACGTGGCAGAAGACATGTTTACTAATACACCCAAAAATATTTAGTTCATCTACAATAAATAGCAAAAAAGTTGATAAATCAATGTTCAGTACTTAGTGTGTCATTATTCTGCTACTTGGAAATGCTCTAGACATTCAATAATGATGCATCATTTAATTTATAGGATAAAACTTTATAATTTCCAATTACCAAAGACACCTGGAAAATCTTTTCCATGTATATATACAATGTAATTATCACTTAAAAGTTTACCTTTTATTTTAATTGTACCTATTTGATATAGTAGTTAAAAGTTTGAGATTTCAAAGTCAGTAATGACCAAAGCTATTTTCTTGACATATTTTTAACAGATAACTAATTTTTATAAACCCAGTTAGAAAAAAATTGTATTTTGTGCTGATAATTTTCAAACGCATGACTGTGTAATCAAACCAAACTAAAACCAGCTTTAACATCAACTATTTCACCAGATCATAAAGTATTTCTGTTTGTTTGTATTTTATTTCTTACTTTATATAATCATTTAACTTGTTCAAGCCAATCAAATATCACAAACTGGTAACACCGTATGGAGCTACAAAACGTCTTACCACACACAAACACAAACTGGTTTCACACAGAGATCACAAATTAACAGAGTTAGTAACAACTATAGAGAACACACACGATGTTTTACCAAGAAAACAGCTGGTTGTCACAAGAGTTCTATAACACAATGTAAATTTATAAGTTTTCCCCATTCCAAGGACCCATCGTCTTGATGTGGACAGTGAGGTCTAAATAGTGAGACACCAAGCAGCCTCTTTTCAGCTCAGGCCAGGAAGCCAGAGGCCCCTCCACACCGAGTGCAGAGGAAGCAGCCCTCCCAGAGCCAAAGGGTCACCCCCAAAGACAGTCAGACAAAGCACAGACCTTCATCACATAGGCAGTAGGGATGGTGGGGTGGACAGAGTGTCTCAGGTCTCCCACAAAATGTGAGGCACCTCCAGCCCCAAACCCACTAATCTGTGGCCCCGAGCAGGTGCTACTAGACCGGGATCTGACCAGCACTAAAGGGTAAGGAAGGCTGGGGGGGACAGATGCCCCTTATGGGCAGAGGCCCCTCAGAACACAGTCCCCTGGGAGCTGGCACAGCCAGGCAGAGGTGCACTGGGAACCCCAGCTTATCTCACTGGCCACCAGGTGCAATGGAGTAAGTGCACCTGGCCGAAGGTGGGGACCAAAGAGGATTAGCTTCCTTGGTCACAAAGCCAAGCTCCCAGGACTCAGAACAAGAAGGAAAGAAAAACCTAAAGAGACTTTTAGAGAGGGACCCACAGCAAAGTTTGTCTCTGCAGACACGGGTCTGGAGAGAAACACTTAACTCCCCAGCCAGTGGGGCCGGCTCCAATGACAGTCTTACTGGAGCCTGTGCCTGTGTTCTGTCCCCATGGTAGTTCCTTCTTAGGGCAAAGGATACGCAAGACACAGACACAAGAAACAAAGAACATCTCTGGGAGGAAAGAATAAAGAACATCTCAGGGAGGAAAGAATACAGAAAACCCTCGAGTCTCTAGGTGCAGGAAGTAGCTGCACAGATACTTTTTCTGCCTACCTAAATTCAGAAAGCAGACAAAGGCCTCGCACCCCTGCTATCTTCTGTCCAACTGCTGACAGAGACCAGGAATTGTAATCTATGAGCACCTAGAATTCACACACACACACACAAATTCCAAAGACAGTGAGGAGAAATCAGGTAAATATAACATTTTAGACAAAGGTGGCAGTTGGCTCTTAGGCTTTAGACGTAAAAATGGGAGATTTACACGTAATTCGGGAAAAGCTAAACACACCTGGCAGGTAAAGTTTTGTGAGGCTCCTGCATGGAGTCTTCCTGTCTACTGCTAAGGGGATTGTGCTCAGGGTTTTATTTGTGCTTCATAGTCTTTCAGGAGGCTGGGAAAGGGGAGCCAGGCTGGAAAGGGGAGGCTTGTATTGTTAAAACTGCCCCTTTGAAATTTTTATTTTATTTACCTCAGCGGGCCTGGGACAGTTGTGGGCTCTGTTTCCATTTCAGATCTACTCAGCAGAGGGTCCAGGGTGATGCTGAGACTTTCTCACGTCTATCGGACTGAAAAATCAGCTTCCATTTTTCTCAGGTTTCTGATTGGTTATTAAATCCTTTCAAGCCAGTTTCAACATACCAGTTCTCAAAATCTTAAATCTCCGTAAAGATTTTTAACACTTACACATCTCTTGATTTTCTCTTCTGCGTATTTTAAATCTAATGTTGACATTAGCATCTATTAAGACCCAAGAAGCTGAAGAACTAATTCAAAATCTTAAGAATAGTTAAATTTCCTTGTATCCGTTAGTATTAAACATGTGGTCTATCTCTAGGGTCCAAAAAAACAGCTTTGTTATGAGAGTTCTCTAACACATTTTCCAATTTAGAAGTTTTTCCAATTCAAAGGATCCATACTCTGGCCACTGATGGTAGGATTTTAATAGCTACTCAAACCAAAAAGCCTTTTGACAGCTTGACCAAGGAAGCCAAAGGCTTTCTGTCACTGTGGTATTTCCTTGTCAGGACCAATGACACAAGAGACATAGAGACACAAAAAATGACCATCTCTGGAAGGGAAGGCGGGAAGGGAGGGTCAGGGTTGGAGATTAGGGTCCAGGGTCCCTGGTAAGGTGTCCTACTCAGGCCCTAGTGTCTGGCTATGTGGGACAATGGTCCATTTAGAGGTCTGGATCTGGGGTCCATGGTCCAGCTCTGGTGTGTTCTCTTATCTGAACACACAGGTGAGTACACATGTGAGTACTTTCGCCAAACTGGTTTCCCACGCACATTTCCTCCAGGCCCTATTGAAGTGATCACTTCATTAAAGAAAACCTGTGGACATATCCCCTCATGAGAGGGAAGAGAAAAAATAAACATGTGGGATTACATCAAACTAAAGAGTGTTTTCCCAGCAAAGGAAACCATCAATAAAACAAAAAGGGATCCCAATGAATGGGAAAAGGTATTTGCCAATGATATATCTGATAAGGGGTTAATGTCGCAAATTTATAAAAAAAACACTCAACTCAACTCCAAAAAAACAAACTACCCAATTAAAAATGGGCAGAGGACTTGAAGAGATATTTTTCTAAAAAGGGCATACAGATGGCAAACAGACATATGAAGAAATGCTCAACCTCACTAACCATCAGAGAAATGCAAATAAAAACCACAATGAGATACCACCTCACCCCAGTCAAAATGGCTATCATCAATAAATCAACAAACAACAAATGCTGGCGCGGATGTGGAGAAAAGGGAACGCTAGTGCACTGTTGGTGGGACTGCAGATTAGTGCAGCCACTATGGAAAACAGTATGGAGGTATCTCAGGAATCTGAAAATGGAACTCCCCTATGATCCAGTAATTCCACTCCTAGGCATCTACCCGGAGAAATCCAAAACTCCAATTCAAAAATCTGTATGCACTCCTATGTTTATTGCAGCACTTTACACAATAGCCAAGATATGGAAACAACCAAAATGCCCATCGGTAGATGACTGCATTAAGAAGCTGTGGTACATTTATACAATGGAGTATTACGCAGCCATGAAGAAGAAAGAAATCTTATCATTTGCAGCAACATGGATGGATCTAGAGAGCATTATGTTAAGTGAAATAAGTCAGAAAGAGAAAGACAAGTACCATATGATCTCACTTATATATGGAATCTAAAGAAAAGACTATGTGAATGAACTAATCAGAGACAGTTTTGGGGACGCAGACAAAAAACCGAGAGTGGTTAGATGGGTGTGTGGGAGGGGGTTGGCCATAAGGGGAAAGGTGAAGGGATTTGGAAGCAGCTGGTAACCACAAGATGGCCTCAGGGTTTTTTTGAAAATTAATTTGGGGAAGGTATTCTATAATGTTGTAAAGATTTTGTGGGGTATCCGATGGACATGCGTCCTATTTGGGAGACCACCTCAGGGATACAGTGGATACCTGATCATGGCATTGTACACCAGAAGCTAAACATTAATGAATGCCAACAATAATTTTATATATATAATGTGATGGTTCAGTATGAGGTCGGAGGGATAGTGGATGGGGGTGGGGGGTTCACAGTATGAGGGATATAAATGATGAACGTCTAAGTATTACCTTGTTTTGTACACCTGAAACTAATAAATAAATTAACTAATAAAAAAATAAATAAATAAATAAAATAAAATAAAAAATGAGCAGCGGACCAGCCTGCGTGGTGAGCGCGAACCAGGCTGCCGGGCTTCTCCCGTCCGGAACATCTCCCCGCTGGCCGGCTCCGCCAGGGCCCCGCCTCCCGCCTGCTTCCCGCCTCCACAAAACGCCGCCTGGGTGGACTTCCTTTTATTCCTTGCCCGCAGCGAGGCCCCTTAGAGCCATCTGTGGCTCCACGGGGCCGCTACCACTTCCCTGGAGGAGGCAGAAGACAGACAGACAGGGGTTGGGAGTTGGGGAGGAGGGGGGACGGACGCACAGGATGGGACACCGACTGGGACAGAGGCACTGAGGCTGAGTTTAAGTGGCAGCTTCCCCACAGTAGTGCCGTGGTGCCCGGGGCTGGGCTCCGTTGCGGATGCAGTGCCAGGGCGCTGTCAGTCACCGTGGGACCCCGGGGCAGGCATCCATGGTCCGGGGATTGCAGCCGGGCTCCGAGCCCGCACGGGGTCCCGCATGCGGGAGGAGAGGGGCAGCCACAGGCACCCTCCTTGTGTGGGTTGTGTGCATGCCCGCCTGCCTGCTTTTCCCTGTGGTGGTCTCTCCTGGAACCCGAGGGCACGTGCGCTCCCTATTCCCGCCGTTTTGTCCAGCTCTTTTGGTGCTGGGGGCGGGGCCACCGAGGCAGGCGGGAAGGGAGGGCGCCTGGTGCTCCTGGGACATGAAAGGGGGGCGGGGAGGGGTCGCGGTGCTGTCCAGCCGAGACACATCTTTCCGGTGGGGTGGGGCGAGTGGCCTTCCCCTTGGGCCGGTGTCCGGCGACACCCCGAGTCTCTGTCTCGGGACCCAGGTGCAGGCAGACCGATAGTCTTCCCCTGGGCTGTGTCCCGAGGTGCCAAGGACGTCCTTGGCTGGAGAAAGCCGCCTAAGGCCTAGGCAGGCCTGCGCCTGCAGACAGACCGGGGCTTGGGCGTTGGGGGCTGGACGAAAGTCTGCTTGCAGAGGGCTTGCGGGAGGGAAGGGGACTAAGAAGGGGGTGCGAGGAGGGGGGGATCCCGGGCCGAAGGGCCTGGCCTGGGGCCGATGCAGCGAGATTGTAGTGCTGTGTGGCGCCACCCATTCCTCTCCCCCTAACCCTCCAGCCTCCCAAGCGCCACCCCTGGCGTGGGTTTATTAGGCGGGCTGGGCCACTCCCGAAGGACGAGGGGTGGGGCCGCCAAAGGAGTTGCTGGCCAAAGCCTAGGGCACCAGGTTTTCCCGGGCGGACTCCATCCAAGTACTAACCAGGCCCGACCCTGCTTCGCTTCCCAGATCAGAGGAGATCGCGCGCGTTCAAGCCGCTGTGGCCATAGACGCTGGGAGTAGGCTCCTGGCGCCACAAGAGCGGCGGACCGCCCTGTGTGGTGAGCGCGAACCAGGCTGCAGGGCTGCTCCCATCCGGAGCATCTCCCCGCTGGCCGGCTCAGCCAGGGCCCCGCCTCCCGCCTGCTCCCCGCCTCCTCCAAACGTCCCCTGGGTGGACTGCCTTTTACTCCTTGCCTGCAGCGAGGCCCCTTCGCGCCATCTGAGGCTCCACGGGGCCTCTACCACTTCCCTGGAGGTGGCAGAAGACAGACAGTCAGGGGTTGGGAGTTGGGGAGGAGGGGGGACAGACGTACAGGATGGGACACCGACTGGGACAGACGCACTGAGGCTGAGTTGAAGTGGCAGCTTCCCCACAGGAGTGTCGTGGTGCCCGGGACTGGGTTCCGTTGCGGATGCAGTGCCCGGACGCTGGCAGTCACCGTAGGACCCCGGGGCAGGCATCCATGGTCCGGGGATTGCAGCCGGGCTCCGAGCCCCGGGGTCCCGCATGCGGGAGGAGAGGAGCGTCCCCAGACACCCTCCTTGTGTGGGTTGTGTGCATGCCCGCCTGCCTGCTTTTCCCTGTGGTGGTCTCTCCTGGAACCCGAGGGCACGTGCGCTCCCTATTCCCGCCGTTTTGTCCACCTCTTTTGGTGCTGGGGGCGGGGCCACCGAGGCAGGCGGGAAGGGAGGGCGCCTGGTGCTCCTGGGACATGAAAGGGGGGCGGGGAGGGGTCGCGGTGCTGTCCAGCCGAGACACATCTTTCCGGTGGGGTGGGGCGAGTGGCCTTCCCCTTGGTCCGGTGTCCGGCGACACCCCGAGTCTCTGTCTCGGGACCCAGGTGCAGGCAGACCGATAGTCTTCCCCTGGGCTGTGTCCCGAGGTGCCAAGGATGTCCTTGGCTGGAGAAAGCCGCCTAAGGCCTAGGCAGGCCTGCGCCTGCAGACAGACCGGGGCTTGGGCGTTGGGGGCGGGACGAAAGTCTGCTTGCAGAGGGCTTGCGGGAGGGAAGGGGACTAAGAAGGGGGTGCGAGGAGGGGGGGAGCCCGGGCCGAAGGGCCTGGCCTGGGGCCGATGCAGCGAGATTGTAGTGCTGTGTGGCGCCACCCATTCCTCTCCCCCTAACCCTCCAGCCTCCCAAGCGCCACCCCTGGCGTGGGTTTATTAGGCGGGCTGGGCCACTCCCGAAGGACGAGGGGTGGGGCCGCCGCAAAAGGAGTTGCGGGCCAAAGCCTAGGGCACCAGGTATTCCCGGGCGGACTCCATCCAAGTACTAACCAGGCCCGACCCTGCTTCGCTTCCCAGATCAGAGGAGATCGGGCGCGTTCAAGCCGCTGTGGCCATAGACGCTGGGAGTAGGCTCCCGGGGCCACAAGAGCGGCGGACCGCCCTGTGTGGTGAGCGCGAACCAGGCTGCAGGGCTGCTCCCATCCGGAGCATCTCCCCGCTGGCCGGCTCCGCCAGGGCCCCGCCTCCCGCCTGCTTCCCGCCTCCACAAAACGCCGCCTGGGTGGACTTCCTTTTATTCCTTGCCCGCAGCGAGGCCCCTTAGAGCCATCTGTGGCTCCACGGGGCCGCTACCACTTCCCTGGAGGAGGCAGAAGACAGACAGACAGGGGTTGGGAGTTGGGGAGGAGGGGGGACGGACGCACAGGATGGGACACCGACTGGGACAGAGGCACTGAGGCTGAGTTTAAGTGGCAGCTTCCCCACAGTAGTGCCGTGGTGCCCGGGGCTGGGCTCCGTTGCGGATGCAGTGCCAGGGCGCTGTCAGTCACCGTGGGACCCCGGGGCAGGCATCCATGGTCCGGGGATTGCAGCCGGGCTCCGAGCCCGCACGGGGTCCCGCATGCGGGAGGAGAGGGGCAGCCACAGGCACCCTCCTTGTGTGGGTTGTGTGCATGCCCGCCTGCCTGCTTTTCCCTGTGGTGGTCTCTCCTGGAACCCGAGGGCACGTGCGCTCCCTATTCCCGCCGTTTTGTCCAGCTCTTTTGGTGCTGGGGGCGGGGCCACCGAGGCAGGCGGGAAGGGAGGGCGCCTGGTGCTCCTGGGACATGAAAGGGGGGCGGGGAGGGGTCGCGGTGCTGTCCAGCGGAGACACATCTTTCCGGTGGGGTGGGGCGAGTGGCCTTCCCCTTGGGCCGGTGTCCGGCGACACCCCGAGTCTCTGTCTCGGGACCCAGGTGCAGGCAGACCGATAGTCTTCCCCTGGGCTGTGTCCCGAGGTGCCAAGGACGTCCTTGGCTGGAGAAAGCCGCCTAAGGCCTAGGCAGGCCTGCGCCTGCAGACAGACTGGGGCTTGGGCGTTGGGGGCGGGACGAAAGTCTGCTTGCAGAGGGCTTGCAGGAGGGAAGGGGACTAAGAAGGGGGTGCGAGGAGGGGGGGAGCCCGGGCCGAAGGGCCTGGCCTGGGGACGATGCAGCGAGATTGTAGTGCTGTGTGGCGCCACCCATTCCTCTCCCCCTAACCCTCCAGCCTCCCAAGCGCCACCCCTGGCGTGGGTTTATTAGGCGGGCTGGGCCACTCCCGAAGGACGAGGGGTGGGGCCGCCAAAGGAGTTGCGGGCCAAAGCCTAGGGCACCAGGTATTCCCGGGCGGACTCCATCCAAGTACTAACCAGGCCCGACCCTGCTTCGCTTCCCAGATCAGAGGAGATCGGGCGCGTTCAAGCCGCTGTGGCCATAGACGCTGGGAGCAGGCTCCTGGCACCACAAGAGCGGCGGACCGCCCTGTGTGGTGAGCGCGAACCAGGCTGCAGGGCTGCTCCCATCCGGAGCATCTCCCCGCTGGCCGGCTCCGCCAGGGCCCCGCCTACCGCCTGCTTCCCGCCTCCACAAAACGCCGCCTGGGTGGACTTCCTTTTATTCCTTGCCCGCAGCGAGGCCCCTTAGAGGCATCTGTGGCTCCACGGGGCCGCTACCACTTCCCTGGAGGAGGCAGAAGACAGACAGACAGGGGTTGGGAGTTGGGGAGGAGGGGGGACGGACGCACAGGATGGGACACCGACTGGGACAGAGGCACTGAGGCTGAGTTTAAGTGGCAGCTTCCCCACAGTAGTGCCGTGGTGCCCGGGGCTGGGCTCCGTTGCGGATGCAGTGCCAGGGCGCTGTCAGTCACCGTGGGACCCCGGGACAGGCATCCATGGTCCGGGGATTGCAGCCGGGCTCCGAGCCCGCACGGGGTCCCGCATGCGGGAGGAGAGGGGCAGCCACAGGCACCCTCCTTGTGTGGGTTGTGTGCATGCCCGCCTGCCTGCTTTTCCCTGTGGTGGTCTCTCCTGGAACCCGAGGGCACGTGCGCTCCCTATTCCCGCCGTTTTGTCCAGCTCTTTTGGTGCTGGGGGCGGGGCCACCGAGGCAGGCGGGAAGGGAGGGCGCCTGGTGCTCCTGGGACATGAAAGGGGGGCGGGGAGGGGTCGCGGTGCTGTCCAGCCGAGACACATCTTTCCGGTGGGGTGGGGCGAGTGGCCTTCCCCTTGGTCCGGTGTCCGGCGACACCCCGAGTCTCTGTCTCGGGACCCAGGTGCAGGCAGACCGATAGTCTTCCCCTGGGCTGTGTCCCGAGGTGCCAAGGATGTCCTTGGCTGGAGAAAGCCGCCTAAGGCCTAGGCAGGCTTGCGCCTGCAGACAGACCGGGGCTTGGGCGTTGGGGGCGGGACGAAAGTCTGCTTGCAGAGGGCTTGCGGGAGGGAAGGGGACTAAGAAGGGGGTGCGAGGAGGGGGGGAGACCGGGCCGAAGGGCCTGGCCTGGGGCCGATGCAGCGAGATTGTAGTGCTGTGTGGCGCCACCCATTCCTCTCCCCCTAACCCTCCAGCCTCCCAAGGGCCACCCCTGGCGTGGGTTTATTAGGCGGGCTGGGCCACTCCCGAAGGACGAGGGGTGGGGCCGCCGCAAAAGGAGTTGCGGGCCAAAGCCTAGGGCACCAGGTATTCCCGGGCGGACTCCATCCAAGTACTAACCAGGCCCGACCCTGCTTCGCTTCCCAGATCAGAGGAGATCGGGCGCGTTCAAGCCGCTGTGGCCATAGACGCTGGGAGTAGGCTCCTGGCGCCACAAGAGCGGCGGACCGCCCTGTGTGGTGAGCGCGAACCAGGCTGCAGGGCTGCTCCCATCCGGAGCATCTCCCCGCTGGCCGGCTCAGCCAGGGCCCCGCCTCCCGCCTGCTCCCCGCCTCCTCCAAACGTCCCCTGGGTGGACTGCCTTTTACTCCTTGCCCGCAGCGAGGCCCCTTCGCGCCATCTGAGGCTCCACGGGGCCTCTACCACTTCCCTGGAGGTGGCAGAAGACAGACAGTCAGGGGTTGGGAGTTGGGGAGGAGGGGGGACGGACGTACAGGATGGGACACCGACTGGGACAGACGCACTGAGGCTGAGTTGAAGTGGCAGCTTCCCCACAGGAGTGCCATGGTGCCCGGGACTGGGCTCCGTTGCGGATGCAGTGCCCGGACGCTGGCAGTCACCGTGGGACCCCGGGGCAGGCATCCATGGTCCCGGGATTGCAGCTGGGCTCCGAGCCCCGGGGTCCCGCATGCGGGAGGAGAGGAGCGTCCCCAGACACCCTCCTTGTGTGGGTTGTGTGCATGCCCGCCTGCCTTCTTTTCCCTTGGTGGACTGTCCTGGAACCCGAGGGCACGTGCGCTCCCTATTTTCGCCGTTTTGTCCACCTCTTTTGGTGCTGGGGGCGGGGCCACCGAGGCAGGCGGGAAGGGAGGGCTCCTGGCGCTCCTGGGAGATGAAAGGGGGGCTGGGAGGGGTCGCGGTGCTGTCCAGCGGAGACAGATCTTTTCGGTGGGGTGGGGCGGGTGGCCTTCCCCTTGGTCCGGTGTCCGGCGACACCCCGAGTCTCTGTCTCGGGGCCCAGGTGCAGGCAGAGCGATAGTCGTCCCCTGGGCTGTGTCCCG
The DNA here is from genome assembly GCF_964194185.1 of Rhinolophus hipposideros. Classification (NCBI taxonomy): domain Eukaryota; kingdom Metazoa; phylum Chordata; class Mammalia; order Chiroptera; family Rhinolophidae; genus Rhinolophus; species Rhinolophus hipposideros. The sequence goes on along the minus strand of NW_027669124.1, from coordinate 86,761 downwards.
AGGTGCCAAGCACGTCCTTGGCTGGAGAAAGCCGCCCAAGGCCTAGGCAGGCCTGCGCCTGCAGACAGACCGGGGCTTGGGCGTTGGGGGCGGGACGAAAGGCTGCTGGGAGAGTGCTTGCGGGAGGGAAGGGGACTAAGAACGGGATGCGGGGGGGCGGGGGAGCCCGGGCCCAAGGGCCTGGCCTGGGGCCGATGCAGCGAGATTGTAGTGCTGTGTGGCGCCACCCATTCCTCTCCCCCTAACCCTCCAGCCTCCCAAGCGCCACCCCTGGCGTGGGTTTATTAGGCGCGCTGGGCCACTCCCTAAGGACTAGGGACAGGGCGGCCCCCAAAGGAGTGGCGGGCCAAAGCCTAGGGCACCCGGTATTCCGGGGCGGACCCCATCCACGTACTAACCAGGCCCGACCCTGCTTCGCTTCCCAGATCAGAGGAGATCGGGCGCGTTCAAGCCGCTGTGGCCATAGACGCTGGGAGCAGGCTCCCGGCACCACAAGAGCGGCGGACCGCCCTGTGTGGTGAGCGCGAACCAGGCTGTAGGGCTGCTCCCATCCGGAGCATCTCCCCGCTGGCCGGCTCCGCCAGGGCCCCGCCTCCCGCCTGTTCCCCTCCTCCTCCAAACGTCCTTTGGGTGGACTGCCTTTCACTCCTTGCCCGCAGCGAGGCGCCTTCGCGCCATCTGAGGCTCTATGGGGCCTCTACCACTTCCCTGGATGTGGCAGAAGACAGACAGACAGGGGTTGGGAGTTGGCGAGGAGGGGGGACGGACGCACAGGATGGGACACCGACTGGGACAGACGCACTGAGGCTGAGTTGAAGTGGCAGCTTCCCCACAGGAGTGCCGTGGTGCCCGGGGCTGGGCTCCGTTGCGGATGCAGTGCCAGGGCGCTGTCAGTCACCGTGGGACCCCGGGGCAGGCATCCATGGTCCGGGGATTGCAGCCGGGCTCCGAGCCCGCACGGGGTCCCGCATGCGGGAGGAGAGGGGCAGCCACAGGCACCCTACTTGTGTGGGTTGTGTGCATGCCCGCCTGCCTGCTTTTCCCTGTGGTGGTCTCTCCTGGAACCCGAGGGCACGTGCGCTCCCTATTCCCGCCGTTTTGTCCAGCTCTTTTGGTGCTGGGGGCGGGGCCACCGAGGCAGGCGGGAAGGGAGGGCGCCTGGTGCTCCTGGGACATGAAAGGGGGGCGGGGAGGGGTCGCGGTGCTGTCCAGCCGAGACACATCTTTCCGGTGGGGTGGGGCGAGTGGCCTTCCCCTTGGTCCGGTGTCCGGCGACACCCCGAGTCTCTGTCTCGGGACCCAGGTGCAGGCAGACCGATAGTCTTCCCCTGGGCTGTGTCCCGAGGTGCCAAGGATGTCCTTGGCTGGAGAAAGCCGCCTAAGGCCTAGGCAGGCCTGCGCCTGCAGACAGACCGGGGCTTGGGCGTTGGGGGCGGGACGAAAGTCTGCTTGCAGAGGGCTTGCGGGAGGGAAGGGGACTAAGAAGGGGGTGCGAGGAGGGGGGGAGCCCGGGCCGAAGGGCCTGGCCTGGGGCCGATGCAGCGAGATTGTAGTGCTGTGTGGCGCCACCCATTCCTCTCCCCCTAACCCTCCAGCCTCCCAAGCGCCACCCCTGGCGTGGGTTTATTAGGCGGGCTGGGCCACTCCCGAAGGACGAGGGGTGGGGCCGCCGCAAAAGGAGTTGCGGGCCAAAGCCTAGGGCACCAGGTATTCCCGGGCGGACTCCATCCAAGTACTAACCAGGCCCGACCCTGCTTCGCTTCCCAGATCAGAGGAGATCGGGCGCGTTCAAGCCGCTGTGGCCATAGACGCTGGGAGTAGGCTCCCGGGGCCACAAGAGCGGCGGACCGCCCTGTGTGGTGAGCGCGAACCAGGCTGCAGGGCTGCTCCCATCCGGAGCATCTCCCCGCTGGCCGGCTCCGCCAGGGCCCCGCCTCCCGCCTGCTTCCCGCCTCCACAAAACGCCGCCTGGGTGGACTTCCTTTTATTCCTTGCCCGCAGCGAGGCCCCTTAGAGCCATCTGTGGCTCCACGGGGCCGCTACCACTTCCCTGGAGGAGGCAGAAGACAGACAGACAGGGGTTGGGAGTTGGGGAGGAGGGGGGACGGACGCACAGGATGGGACACCGACTGGGACAGAGGCACTGAGGCTGAGTTTAAGTGGCAGCTTCCCCACAGTAGTGCCGTGGTGCCCGGGGCTGGGCTCCGTTGCGGATGCAGTGCCAGGGCGCTGTCAGTCACCGTGGGACCCCGGGGCAGGCATCCATGGTCCGGGGATTGCAGCCGGGCTCCGAGCCCGCACGGGGTCCCGCATGCGGGAGGAGAGGGGCAGCCACAGGCACCCTCCTTGTGTGGGTTGTGTGCATGCCCGCCTGCCTGCTTTTCCCTGTGGTGGTCTCTCCTGGAACCCGAGGGCACGTGCGCTCCCTATTCCCGCCGTTTTGTCCAGCTCTTTTGGTGCTGGGGGCGGGGCCACCGAGGCAGGCGGGAAGGGAGGGCGCCTGGTGCTCCTGGGACATGAAAGGGGGGCGGGGAGGGGTCGCGGTGCTGTCCAGCGGAGACACATCTTTCCGGTGGGGTGGGGCGAGTGGCCTTCCCCTTGGGCCGGTGTCCGGCGACACCCCGAGTCTCTGTCTCGGGACCCAGGTGCAGGCAGACCGATAGTCTTCCCCTGGGCTGTGTCCCGAGGTGCCAAGGACGTCCTTGGCTGGAGAAAGCCGCCTAAGGCCTAGGCAGGCCTGCGCCTGCAGACAGACCAGGGCTTGGGCGTTGGGGGCGGGACGAAAGTCTGCTTGCAGAGGGCTTGCGGGAGGGAAGGGGACTAAGAAGGGGGTGCGAGGAGGGGGGGAGCCCGGGCCGAAGGGCCTGGCCTGGGGACGATGCAGCGAGATTGTAGTGCTGTGTGGCGCCACCCATTCCTCTCCCCCTAACCCTCCAGCCTCCCAAGCGCCACCCCTGGCGTGGGTTTATTAGGCGGGCTGGGCCACTCCCGAAGGACGAGGGGTGGGGCCGCCGCAAAAGGAGTTGCGGGCCAAAGCCTAGGGCACCAGGTATTCCCGGGCGGACTCCATCCAAGTACTAACCAGGCCCGACCCTGCTTCGCTTCCCAGATCAGAGGAGATCGGGCGCGTTCAAGCCGCTGTGGCCATAGACGCTGGGAGTAGGCTCCCGGGGCCACAAGAGCGGCGGACCGCCCTGTGTGGTGAGCGCGAACCAGGCTGCAGGGCTGCTCCCATCCGGAGCATCTCCCCGCTGGCCGGCTCCGCCAGGGCCCCGCCTCCCGCCTGCTTCCCGCCTCCACAAAACGCCGCCTGGGTGGACTTCCTTTTATTCCTTGCCCGCAGCGAGGCCCCTTAGAGCCATCTGTGGCTCCACGGGGCCGCTACCACTTCCCTGGAGGAGGCAGAAGACAGACAGACAGGGGTTGGGAGTTGGGGAGGAGGGGGGACGGACGCACAGGATGGGACACCGACTGGGACAGAGGCACTGAGGCTGAGTTTAAGTGGCAGCTTCCCCACAGTAGTGCCGTGGTGCCCGGGGCTGGGCTCCGTTGCGGATGCAGTGCCAGGGCGCTGTCAGTCACCGTGGGACCCCGGGGCAGGCATCCATGGTCCGGGGATTGCAGCCGGGCTCCGAGCCCGCACGGGGTCCCACATGCGGGAGGAGAGGGGCAGCCACAGGCACCCTCCTTGTGTGGGTTGTGTGCATGCCCGCCTGCCTGCTTTTCCCTGTGGTGGTCTCTCCTGGAACCCGAGGGCACGTGCGCTCCCTATTCCCGCCGTTTTGTCCAGCTCTTTTGGTGCTGGGGGCGGGGCCACCGAGGCAGGCGGGAAGGGAGGGCGCCTGGTGCTCCTGGGACATGAAAGGGGGGCGGGGAGGGGTCGCGGTGCTGTCCAGCCGAGACACATCTTTCCGGTGGGGTGGGGCGAGTGGCCTTCCCCTTGGTCCGGTGTCCGGCGACACCCCGAGTCTCTGTCTCGGGACCCAGGTGCAGGCAGACCGATAGTCTTCCCCTGGGCTGTGTCCCGAGGTGCCAAGGATGTCCTTGGCTGGAGAAAGCCGCCTAAGGCCTAGGCAGGCCTGCGCCTGCAGACAGACCGGGGCTTGGGCGTTGGGGGCGGGACGAAAGTCTGCTTGCAGAGGGCTTGCGGGAGGGAAGGGGACTAAGAAGGGGGTGCGAGGAGGGGGGGAGCCCGGGCCGAAGGGCCTGTCCTGGGGCCGATGCAGCGAGATTGTAGTGCTGTGTGGCGCCACCCATTCCTCTCCCCCTAACCCTCCAGCCTCCCAAGCGCCACCCCTGGCGTGGGTTTATTAGGCGGGCTGGGCCACTCCCGAAGGACGAGGGGTGGGGCCGCCGCCAAAGGAGTTGCGGGCCAAAGCCTAGGGCACCAGGTATTCCCGGGCGGACTCCATCCAAGTACTAACCAGGCCCGACCCTGCTTCGCTTCCCAGATCAGAGGAGATCGGGCGCGTTCAAGCCGCTGTGGCCATAGACGCTGGGAGTAGGCTCCCGGGGCCACAAGAGCGGCGGACCGCCCTGTGTGGTGAGCGCGAACCAGGCTGCAGGGCTGCTCCCATCCGGAGCATCTCCCCGCTGGCCGGCTCCGCCAGGGCCCCGCCTCCCGCCTGCTTCCCGCCTCCACAAAACGCCGCCTGGGTGGACTTCCTTTTATTCCTTGCCCGCAGCGAGGCCCCTTAGAGCCATCTGTGGCTCCACGGGGCCGCTACCACTTCCCTGGAGGAGGCAGAAGACAGACAGACAGGGGTTGGGAGTTGGGGAGGAGGGGGGACGGACGCACAGGATGGGACACCGACTGGGACAGAGGCACTGAGGCTGAGTTTAAGTGGCAGCTTCCCCACAGGAGTGCCGTGGTGCCCGGGGCTGGGCTCCGTTGCGGATGCAGTGCCCGGGCGCTGTCACTCACCGTGGGACCCCGGGGCAGGCATCCATGGTCCGGGGATTGCAGCCGGGCTCCGAGCCCGCACGGGGTCCCGCATGCGGGAGGAGAGGTGCAGCCACAGGCACCCTCCTTGTGTGGGTTGTGTGCATGCCCGCCTGCCTGCTTTTCCCTGTGGTGGTCTCTCCTGGAACCCGAGGGCACGTGCGCTCCCTATTTTCGCCGTTTTGTCCACCTCTTTTGGTGCTGGGGGCGGGGCCACCGAGGCTGGCGGGAAGGGAGGGCACCTGGCGCTCCTGGGACATGAAAGGGGGGCGGGGAGGGGTCGCGGTGCTGTCCAGCCGAGACACATCTTTCCGGTGGGGTGGGGCGAGTGGCGTTCCCCTTGGTCCGGTGTCCGGCGACACCCCGAGTCTCTGTCTCGGGACCCAGGTGCAGGCAGACCGATAGTCTTCCCCTGGGCTGTGTCCCGAGGTGCCAAGGACGTCCTTGACTGGAGAAAGCCGCCTAAGGCCTAGGCAGGCCTGCGCCTGCAGACAGACCGGGTCTTGGGCGTTGGGGGCGGGACGAAAGTCTGCTTGCAGAGGGCTTGCGGGAGGGAAGGGGACTAAGAAGGGGGTGCGAGGAGGGGGGGAGCCCGGGCCGAAGGGCCTGGCCTGGGGCCGATGCAGCGAGATTGTAGTGCTGTGTGGCGCCACCCATTCCTCTCCCCCTAACCCTCCAGCCTCCCAAGCGCCACCCCTGGCGTGGGTTTATTAGGCGGGCTGGGCCACTCCCGAAGGACGAGGGGTGGGGCCGCCGCCAAAGGAGTTGCGGGCCAAAGCCTAGGGCACCAGGTATTCCCGGGCGGACTCCATCCAAGTACTAACCAGGCCCGACCCTGCTTCGCTTCCCAGATCAGAGGAGATCGGGCGCGTTCAAGCCGCTGTGGCCATAGACGCTGGGAGTAGGCTCCTGGCGCCACAAGAGCGGCGGACCGCCCTGTGTGGTGAGCGCGAACCAGGCTGCAGGGCTGCTCCCATCCGGAGCATCTCCCCGCTGGCCGGCTCAGCCAGGGCCCCGCCTCCCGCCTGCTCCCCGCCTCCTCCAAACGTCCCCTGGGTGGACTGCCTTTTACTCCTTGCCCGCAGCGAGGCCCCTTCGCGCCATCTGAGGCTCCACGGGGCCTCTACCACTTCCCTGGAGGTGGCAGAAGACAGACAGTCAGGGGTTGGGAGTTGGGGAGGAGGGGGGACGGACGTACAGGATGGGACACCGACTGGGACAGACGCACTGAGGCTGAGTTGAAGTGGCAGCTTCCCCACAGGAGTGCCATGGTGCCCGGGACTGGGCTCCGTTGCGGATGCAGTGCCCGGACGCTGGCAGTCACCGTGGGACCCCGGGGCAGGCATCCATGGTCCCGGGATTGCAGCTGGGCTCCGAGCCCCGGGGTCCCGCATGCGAAAGGAGAGGAGCGTCCCCAGACACCCTCCTTGTGTGGGTTGTGTGCATGCCCGCCTGCCTGCTTTTCCCTTGGTGGACTGTCCTGGAACCCGAGGGCACGTGCGCTCCCTATTTTCGCCGTTTTGTCCACCTCTTTTGGTGCTGGGGGCGGGGCCACCGAGGCAGGCGGGAAGGGAGGGCGCCTGGCGCTCCTGGGAGATGAAAGGGGGGCGGGGAGGGGTCGCGGTGCTGTCCAGCGGAGACAGATCTTTTCGGTGGGGTGGGGCGGGTGGCCTTCCCCTTGGTCCGGTGTCCGGCGACACCCCGAGTCTCTGTCTCGGGGCCCAGGTGCAGGCAGAGCGATAGTCGTCCCCTGGGCTGTGTCCCGAGGTGCCAAGCACGTCCTTGGCTGGAGAAAGCCGCCCAAGGCCTAGGCAGGCCTGCGCCTGCAGACAGACCGGGGCTTGGGCGTTGGGGGCGGGACGAAAGGCTGCTGGGAGAGTGCTTGCGGGAGGGAAGGGGACTAAGAACGGGATGCGGGGGGGCGGGGGAGCCCGGGCCCAAGGGCCTGGCCTGGGGCCGATGCAGCGAGATTGTAGTGCTGTGTGGCGCCACCCATTCCTCTCCCCCTAACCCTCCAGTCTCCCAAGCGCCACCCCTGGCGTGGGTTTATTAGGCGCGCTGGGCCACTCCCTAAGGACTAGGGACAGGGCGGCCGCCAAAGGAGTGGCGGGCCAAAGCCTAGGGCACCCGGTATTCCGGGGCGGACCCCATCCACGTACTAACCAGGCCCGACCCTGCTTCGCTTCCCAGATCAGAGGAGATCGGGCGCGTTCAAGCCGCTGTGGCCATAGACGCTGGGAGCAGGCTCCCGGCACCACAAGAGCGGCGGACCGCCCTGTGTGGTGAGCGCGAACCAGGCTGTAGGGCTGCTCCCATCCGGAGCATCTACCCGCTGGCCGGCTCCGCCAGGGCCCCGCCTCCCGCCTGCTCCCCTCCTCCTCCAAACGTCCTTTGGGTGGACTGCCTTTCACTCCTTGCCCGCAGCGAGGCGCCTTCGCGCCATCTGAGGCTCTATGGGGCCTCTACCACTTCCCTGGATGTGGCAGAAGACAGACAGACAGGGGTTGGGAGTTGGGGAGGAGGGGGGACGGACGCACAGGATGGGACACCGACTGGGACAGACGCACTGAGGCTGAGTTGAAGTGGCAGCTTCCCCACAGGAGTGCCGTGGTGCCCGGGGCTGGGCTCCGTTGCTGATGCAGTGCCCGGACGCTGGCAGTCACCGTGGGACCCCGGGGCAGGCATCCATGGTCCGGGGATTGCAGCCGGGCTCCGAGCCCCGGGGTCCCGCATGCGGGAGGAGAGGAGCGTCCCCAGACACCCTCCTTGTGTGGGTTGTGTGCATGCCCGCCTGCCTGCTTTTCCCTGTGGTGGTCTCTCCTGGAACCCGAGGGCACGTGCGCTCCCTATTCCCGCCGTTTTGTCCAGCTCTTTTGGTGCTGGGGGCGGGGCCACCGAGGCAGGCGGGAAGGGAGGGCGCCTGGTGCTCCTGGGACATGAAAGGGGGGCGGGGAGGGGTCGCGGTGCTGTCCAGCCGAGACACATCTTTCCGGTGGGGTGGGGCGAGTGGCCTTCCCCTTGGTCCGGTGTCCGGCGACACCCCGAGTCTCTGTCTCGGGACCCAGGTGCAGGCAGACCGATAGTCTTCCCCTGGGCTGTGTCCCGAGGTGCCAAGGATGTCCTTGGCTGGAGAAAGCCGCCTAAGGCCTAGGCAGGCCTGCGCCTGCAGACAGACCGGGGCTTGGGCGTTGGGGGCGGGACGAAAGTCTGCTTGCAGAGGGCTTGCGGGAGGGAAGGGGACTAAGAAGGGGGTGCGAGGAGGGGGGGAGCCCGGGCCGAAGGGCCTGGCCTGGGGACGATGCAGCGAGATTGTAGTGCTGTGTGGCGCCACCCATTCCTCTCCCCCTAACCCTCCAGCCTCCCAAGCGCCACCCCTGGCGTGGGTTTATTAGGCGGGCTGGGCCACTCCCGAAGGACGAGGGGTGGGGCCGCCGCCAAAGGAGTTGCGGGCCAAAGCCTAGGGCACCAGGTATTCCCGGGCGGACTCCATCCAAGTACTAACCAGGCCCGACCCTGCTTCGCTTCCCAGATCAGAGGAGATCGGGCGCGTTCAAGCCGCTGTGGCCATAGACGCTGGGAGTAGGCTCCCGGGGCCACAAGAGCGGCGGACCGCCCTGTGTGGTGAGCGCGAACCAGGCTGCAGGGCTGCTCCCATCCGGAGCATCTCCCCGCTGGCCGGCTCCGCCAGGGCCCCGCCTCCCGCCTGCTTCCCGCCTCCACAAAACGCCGCCTGGGTGGACTTCCTTTTATTCCTTGCCCGCAGCGAGGCCCCTTAGAGCCATCTGTGGCTCCACGGGGCCGCTACCACTTCCCTGGAGGAGGCAGAAGACAGACAGACAGGGGTTGGGAGTTGGGGAGGAGGGGGGACGGACGCACAGGATGGGACACCGACTGGGACAGAGGCACTGAGGCTGAGTTTAAGTGGCAGCTTCCCCACAGTAGTGCCGTGGTGCCCGGGGCTGGGCTCCGTTGCGGATGCAGTGCCAGGGCGCTGTCAGTCACCGTGGGACCCCGGGGCAGGCATCCATGGTCCGGGGATTGCAGCCGGGCTCCGAGCCCGCACGGGGTCCCGCATGCGGGAGGAGAGGGGCAGCCACAGGCACCCTCCTTGTGTGGGTTGTGTGCATGCCCGCCTGCCTGCTTTTCCCTGTGGTGGTCTCTCCTGGAACCCGAGGGCACGTGCGCTCCCTATTCCCGCCGTTTTGTCCAGCTCTTTTGGTGCTGGGGGCGGGGCCACCGAGGCAGGCGGGAAGGGAGGGCGCCTGGTGCTCCTGGGACATGAAAGGGGGGCGGGGAGGGGTCGCGGTGCTGTCCAGCCGAGACACATCTTTCCGGTGGGGTGGGGCGAGTGGCCTTCCCCTTGGTCCGGTGTCCGGCGACACCCCGAGTCTCTGTCTCGGGACCCAGGTGCAGGCAGACCGATAGTCTTCCCCTGGGCTGTGTACCGAGGTGCCAAGGATGTCCTTGGCTGGAGAAAGCCGCCTAAGGCCTAGGCAGGCCTGCGCCTGCAGACAGACCGGGGCTTGGGCGTTGGGGGCGGGACGAAAGTCTGCTTGCAGAGGGCTTGCGGGAGGGAAGGGGACTAAGAAGGGGGTGCGAGGAGGGGGGGAGACCGGGCCGAAGGGCCTGGCCTGGGGCCGATGCAGCGAGATTGTAGTGCTGTGTGGCGCCACCCATTCCTCTCCCCCTAACCCTCCAGCCTCCCAAGCGCCACCCCTGGCGTGGGTTTATTAGGCGGGCTGGGCCACTCCCGAAGGACGAGGGGTGGGGCCGCCGCAAAAGGAGTTGCGGGCCAAAGCCTAGGGCACCAGGTATTCCCGGGCGGACTCCATCCAAGTACTAACCAGGCCCGACCCTGCTTCGCTTCCCAGATCAGAGGAGATCGGGCGCGTTCAAGCCGCTGTGGCCATAGACGCTGGGAGTAGGCTCCTGGCGCCACAAGAGCGGCGGACCGCCCTGTGTGGTGAGCGCGAACCAGGCTGCAGGGCTGCTCCCATCCGGAGCATCTCCCCGCTGGCCGGCTCAGCCAGGGCCCCGCCTCCCGCCTGCTCCCCGCCTCCTCCAAACGTCCCCTGGGTGGACTGCCTTTTACTCCTTGCCCGCAGCGAGGCCCCTTCGCGCCATCTGAGGCTCCACGGGGCCTCTACCACTTCCCTGGAGGTGGCAGAAGACAGACAGTCAGGGGTTGGGAGTTGGGGAGGAGGGGGGACGGACGTACAGGATGGGACACCGACTGGGACAGACGCACTGAGGCTGAGTTGAAGTGGCAGCTTCCCCACAGGAGTGCCATGGTGCCCGGGACTGGGCTCCGTTGCGGATGCAGTGCCCGGACGCTGGCAGTCACCGTGGGACCCCGGGGCAGGCATCCATGGTCCCGGGATTGCAGCTGGGCTCCGAGCCCCGGGGTCCCGCATGCGGGAGGAGAGGAGCGTCCCCAGACACCCTCCTTGTGTGGGTTGTGTGCATGCCCGCCTGCCTGCTTTTCCCTTGGTGGACTGTCCTGGAACCCGAGGGCACGTGCGCTCCCTATTTTCGCCGTTTTGTCCACCTCTTTTGGTGCTGGGGGCTGGGCCACCGAGGCAGGCGGGAAGGGAGGGCTCCTGGCGCTCCTGGGAGATGAAAGGGGGGCGGGGAGGGGTCGCGGTGCTGTCCAGCGGAGACAGATCTTTTCGGTGGGGTGGGGCGGGTGGCCTTCCCCTTGGTCCGGTGTCCGGCGACACCCCGAGTCTCTGTCTCGGGGCCCAGGTGCAGGCAGAGCGATAGTCGTCCCCTGGGCTGTGTCCCGAGGTGCCAAGCACGTCCTTGGCTGGAGAAAGCCGCCCAAGGCCTAGGCAGGCCTGCGCCTGCAGACAGACCGGGGCTTGGGCGTTGGGGGCGGGACGAAAGGCTGCTGGGAGAGTGCTTGCGGGAGGGAAGGGGACTAAGAACGGGATGCGGGGGGGCGGGGGAGCCCGGGCCCAAGGGCCTGGCCTGGGGCCGATGCAGCGAGATTGTAGTGCTGTGTGGCGCCACCCATTCCTCTCCCCCTAACCCTCCAGCCTCCCAAGCGCCACCCCTGGCGTGGGTTTATTAGGCGCGCTGGGCCACTCCCTAAGGACTAGGGACAGGGCGGCCCCCAAAGGAGTGGCGGGCCAAAGCCTAGGGCACCCGGTATTCCGGGGCGGACCCCATCCACGTACTAACCAGGCCCGACCCTGCTTCGCTTCCCAGATCAGAGGAGATCGGGCGCGTTCAAGCCGCTGTGGCCATAGACGCTGGGAGCAGGCTCCCGGCACCACAAGAGCGGCGGACCGCCCTGTGTGGTGAGCGCGAACCAGGCTGTAGGGCTGCTCCCATCCGGAGCATCTCCCCGCTGGCCGGCTCCGCCAGGGCCCCGCCTCCCGCCTGCTCCCCTCCTCCTCCAAACGTCCTTTGGGTGGACTGCCTTTCACTCCTTGCCCGCAGCGAGGCGCCTTCGCGCCATCTGAGGCTCTATGGGGCCTCTACCACTTCCCTGGATGTGGCAGAAGACAGACAGACAGGGGTTGGGAGTTGGCGAGGAGGGGGGACGGACGCACAGGATGGGACACCGACTGGGACAGACGCACTGAGGCTGAGTTGAAGTGGCAGCTTCCACACAGGAGTGCCGTGGTGCCCGGGGCTGGGCTCCGTTGCTGATGCAGTGCCCGGACGCTGGCAGTCACCGTGGGACCCCGGGGCAGGCATCCATGGTCCGGGGATTGCAGCCGGGCTCCGAGCCCCGGGGTCCCGCATGCGGGAGGAGAGGAGCGTCCCCAGACACCCTTTTTGTGTGGGTTGTGTGCATGCCCGCCTGCCTGCTTTTCCCTGTGGTGGTCTCTCCTGGAACCCGAGGGCACGTGCGCTCCCTATTCCCGCCGTTTTGTCCAGCTCTTTTGGTGCTGGGGGCGGGGCCACCGAGGCAGGCGGGAAGGGAAGGCGCCTGGTGCTCCTGGGACATGAAAGGGGGGCGGGGAGGGGTCGCGGTGCTGTCCAGCCGAGACACATCTTTCCGGTGGGGTGGGGCGAGTGGCCTTCCCCTTGGTCCGGTGTCCGGCGACACCCCGAGTCTCTGTCTCGGGACCCAGGTGCAGGCAGACCGATAGTCTTCCCCTGGGCTGTGTCCCGAGGTGCCAAGGATGTCCTTGGCTGGAGAAAGCCGCCTAAGGCCTAGGCAGGCCTGCGCCTGCAGACAGACCGGGGCTTGGGCGTTGGGGGCGGGACGAAAGTCTGCTTGCAGAGGGCTTGCGGGAGGGAAGGGGACTAAGAAGGGGGTGCGAGGGGGGGGAGCCCGGGCCGAAAAGCCTGGCCTGGGGACGATGCAGCGAGATTGTAGTGCTGTGTGGCGCCACCCATTCCTCTCCCCCTAACCCTCCAGCCTCCCAAGCGCCACCCCTGGCGTGGGTTTATTAGGCGCGCTGGGCCACTCCCTAAGGACTAGGGACAGGGCGGCCGCCAAAGGAGTGGCGGGCCAAAGCCTAGGGCACCCGGTATTCAGGGGCGGACCCCATCCACGTACTAACCAGGCCCGACCCTGCTTCGCTTCCCAGATCAGAGGAGATCGGGCACGTTCAAGCCGCTGTGGCCATAGACGCTGGGAGCAGGCTCCAGGCGCCACAAGATCGGCGGACCGCCCAGTATGGTGAGCGCGAACCAGGCTGTAGGGCTGCTCCCATCCGGAGCATCTCCCCGCTGGCCGGCTCCGCCAGGGCCCCGCCTCCCGCCTGCTCCCCTCCTCCTCCAAACGTCCTTTGGGTGGACTGCCTTTCACTCCTTGCCCGCAGCGAGGCGCCTTCGCGCCATCTGAGGCTCTATGGGGCCTCTACCACTTCCCTGGATGTGGCAGAAGACAGACAGACAGGGGTTGGGAGTTGGGGAGGAGGGGGGACGGACGCACAGGATGGGACACCGACTGGGACAGACACACTGAGGCTGAGTTGAAGTGGCAGCTTCCCCACAGGAGTGCCGTGGTGCCCGGGGCTGGGCTCCGTTGCTGATGCAGTGCCCGGACGCTGGCAGTCACCGTGGGATCCCGGGGCAGGCATCCAGGGTCCGGGGATTGCAGCCGGGCTCCGAGCCCCGGGGTCCCGCATGCGGGAGGAGAGGAGCGTCCCCAGACACCCTCCTTGTGTGGGTTGTGTGCATGCCCGCCTGCCTGCTTTTCCCTGTGGTGGTCTCTCCTGGAACCCGAGGGCACGTGCGCTCCCTATTCCTGCCGTTTTGTCCAGCTCTTTTGGTGCTGGGGGTGGGGCCACCGAGGCAGGCGGGAAGGGAGGGCGCCTGGTGCTCCTGGGACATGAAAGGGGGGCGGGGAGGGGTCGCGGTGCTGTCCAGCCGAGACACATCTTTCCGGTGGGGTGGGGCGAGTGGCCTTCCCCTTGGTCCGGTGTCCGGCGACACCCCGAGTCTCTGTCTCGGGACCCAGGTGCAGGCAGACCGATAGTCTTCCCCTGGGCTGTGTCCCGAGGTGCCAAGGATGTCCTTGGCTGGAGAAAGCCGCCTAAGGCCTAGGCAGGCCTGCGCCTGCAGACAGACCGGGGCTTGGGCGTTGGGGGCGGGACGAAAGTCTGCTTGCAGAGGGCTTGCGGGAGGGAAGGGGACTAAGAAGGGGGTGCGACGAGGGGGGGAGCCCGGGCCGAAGGGCCTGGCCTGGGGACGATGCAGCGAGATTGTAGTGCTGTGTGGCGCCACCCATTCCTCTCCCCCTAACCCTCCAGCCTCCCAAGCGCCACCCCTGGCGTGGGTTTATTAGGCGCGCTGGGCCACTCCCGAAAAACGAGGGGTGGGGCCGCCAAAGGAGTTGCGGGCCAAAGCCTAGGGCACCAGGTATTCCCGGGCGGACTCCATCCAAGTACTAACCAGGCCCGACCCTGCTTCGCTTCCCAGATCAGAGGAGATCGGGCGCGTTCAAGCCGCTGTGGCCATAGACGCTGGGAGTAGGCTCCCGGGGCCACAAGAGCGGCGGACCGCCCTGTGTGGTGAGCGCGAACCAGGCTGCAGGGCTGCTCCCATCCGGAGCATCTCCCCGCTGGCCGGCTCCGCCAGGGCCCCGCCTCCCGCCTGCTTTTCGCCTCCACAAAACGCCGCCTGGGTGGACTTCCTTTTATTCCTTGCCCGCAGCGAGGCCCCTTAGAGCCATCTGTGGCTCCACGGGGCCGCTACCACTTCCCTGGAGGAGGCAGAAGACAGACAGACAGGGGTTGGGAGTTGGGGAGGAGGGGGGACGGACGCACAGGATGGGACACCGACTGGGACAGAAGCACTGAGGCTGAGTTTAAGTGGCAGCTTCCCCACAGTAGTGCCGTGGTGCCCGGGGCTGGGCTCCGTTGCGGATGCAGTGCCAGGGCGCTGTCAGTCACCGTGGGACCCCGGGGCAGGCATCCATGGTCCCGGGATTGCAGCTGGGCTCCGAGCCCCGGGGTCCCGCATGCGGGAGGAGAGGAGCGTCCCCAGACACCCTCCTTGTGTGGGTTGTGTGCATGCCCGCCTGCCTGCTTTTCCCTTGGTGGACTGTCCTGGAACCCGAGGGCACGTGCGCTCCCTATTTTCGCCGTTTTGTCCACCTCTTTTGGTGCTGGGGGCGGGGCCACCGAGGCAGGCGGGAAGGGAGGGCGCCTGGCGCTCCTGGGAGATGAAAGGGGGGCGGGGAGGGGTCGCGGTGCTGTCCAGCCGAGACACATCTTTCCGGTGGGGTGGGGCGAGTGGCCTTCCCCTTGGTCCGGTGTCCGGCGACACCCCGAGTCTCTGTCTCGGGACCCAGGTGCAGGCAGACCGATAGTCTTCCCCTGGGCTGTGTCCCGAGGTGCCAAGGATGTCCTTGGCTGGAGAAAGCCGCCTAAGGCCTAGGCAGGCCTGCGCCTGCAGACAGACCGGGGCTTGGGCGTTGGGGGCGGGACGAAAGTCTGCTTGCAGAGGGCTTGCGGGAGGGAAGGGGACTAAGAAGGGGGTGCGAGGAGGGGGGGATCCCGGGCCGAAGGGCCTGGCCTGGGGACGATGCAGCGAGATTGTAGTGCTGTGTGGCGCCACCCATTCCTCTCCCCCTAACCCTCCAGCCTCCCAAGCGCCACCCCTGGCGTGGGTTTATTAGGCGGGCTGGGCCACTCCCGAAGGACGAGGGGTGGGGCCGCCAAAGGAGTTGCGGGCCAAAGCCTAGGGCACCCGGTATTCCCGGGCGGACTCCATCCAAGTACTAACCAGGCCCGACCCTGCTTCGCTTCCCAGATCAGAGGAGATCGGGCACGTTCAAGCCGCTGTGGCCATAGTCGCTGGGAGTAGGCTCCCGGGGCCACAAGAGCGGCGGACCGCCCTGTGTGGTGAGCGCGAACCAGGCTGCAGGGCTGCTCCCATCCGGAGCATCTCCCCGCTGGCCTGCTCAGGCAGGGCCCCGCCTCCCGCCTGCTCCCCGCCTCCTCCAAACGTCCCCTGGGTGGACTGCCTTTTACTCCTTGCCCGCAGCGAGGCCCCTTAGAGCCATCTGTGGCTCCACGGGGCCGCTACCACTTCCCTGGAGGAGGCAGAAGACAGACAGACAGGGGTTGGGAGTTGGGGAGGAGGGGGGACGGACGCACAGGATGGGACACCGACTGGGACAGAGGCACTGAGGCTGAGTTTAAGTGGCAGCTTCCCCACAGTAGTGCCGTGGTGCCCGGGGCTGGGCTCCGTTGCGGATGCAGTGCCAGGGCGCTGTCAGTCACCGTGGGACCCCGGGGCAGGCATCCATGGTCCGGGGATTGCAGCCGGGCTCCGAGCCCGCACGGGGTGCCGCATGCGGGAGGAGAGGGGCAGCCACAGGCACCCTCCTTGTGTGGGTTGTGTGCATGCCCGCCTGCCTGCTTTTCCCTGTGGTGGTCTCTCCTGGAACCCGAGGGCACGTGCGCTCCCTATTCCCGCCGTTTTGTCCAGCTCTTTTGGTGCTGGGGGCGGGGCCACCGAGGCAGGCGGGAAGGGAGGGCGCCTGGTGCTCCTGGGACATGAAAGGGGGGCGGGGAGGGGTCGCGGTGCTGTCCAGCCGAGACACATCTTTCCGGTGGGGTGGGGCGAGTGGCCTTCCCCTTGGGCCGGTGTCCGGCGACACCCCGAGTCTCTGTCTCGGGACCCAGGTGCAGGCAGACCGATAGTCTTCCCCTGGGCTGTGTCCCGAAGTGCCAAGGACGTCCTTGGCTGGAGAAAGCCGCCTAAGGACTAGGCAGCCCTGCGCCTGCAGACAGACCGGGGCTTGGGCGTTGGGGGCGGGACGAAAGTCTGCTTGCAGAGGGCTTGCGGGAGGGAAGGGGACTAAGAAGGGGGTGCGAGGAGGGGGGGAGCCCGGGCCGAAGGGCCTGGCCTGGGGACGATGCAGCGAGATTGTAGTGCTGTGTGGCGCCACCCATTCCTCTCCCCCTAACCCTCCAGCCTCCCAAGCGCCACCCCTGGCGTGGGTTTATTAGGCGGGCTGGGCCACTCCCGAAGGACGAGGGGTGGGGCCGCCGCAAAAGGAGTTGCGGGCCAAAGCCTAGGGCACCAGGTATTCCCGGGCGGACTCCATCCAAGTACTAACCAGGCCCGACCCTGCTTCGCTTCCCAGATCAGAGGAGATCGGGCGCGTTCAAGCCGCTGTGGCCATAGACGCTGGGAGTAGGCTCCTGGCGCCACAAGAGCGGCGGACCGCCCTGTGTGGTGAGCGCGAACCAGGCTGCAGGGCTGCTCCCATCCGGAGCATCTCCCCGCTGGCCAGCTCAGCCAGGGCCCCGCCTCCCGCCTGCTCCCCGCCTCCTCCAAACGTCCCCTGGGTGGACTGCCTTTTACTCCTTGCCCGCAGCGAGGCCCCTTCGCGCCATCTGAGGTTCTACGGGGCCTCTACCACTTCCCTGGAGGTGGCAGAAGACAGACAGTCAGGGGTTGGGAGTTGGGGAGGAGGGGGGACGGACGTACAGGATGGGACACCGACTGGGACAGACGCACTGAGGCTGAGTTGAAGTGGCAGCTTCCCCACAGGAGTGCCATGGTGCCCGGGACTGGGCTCCGTTGCGGATGCAGTGCCCGGACGCTGGCAGTCACCGTGGGACCCCGGGGCAGGCATCCATGGTCCCGGGATTGCAGCTGGGCTCCGAGCCCCGGGGTCCCGCATGCGGGAGGAGAGGAGCGTCCCCAGACACCCTCCTTGTGTGGGTTGTGTGCATGCCCGCCTGCCTGCTTTTCCCTGTGGTGGTCTCTCCTGGAACCCGAGGGCACGTGCGCTCCCTATTCCCGCCGTTTTGTCCAGCTCTTTTGGTGCTGGGGGCGGGGCCACCGAGGCAGGCGGGAAGGGAGGGCGCCTGGTGCTACTGGGACATGAAAGGAGGTCGGGGAGGGATCGCGGTGCTGTCCAGCCTAGACACATCTTTCCGGTGGGGTGGGGCGAGTGGCCTTCCCCTTGGTCCGGTGTCCGGCGACACCCCGAGTCTCTGTCTCGGGACCCAGGTGCAGGCAGACCGATAGTCTTCCCCTGGGCTGTGTCCCGAAGTGCCAAGGACGTCCTTGGCTGGAGAAAGCCGCCTAAGGACTAGGCAGCCCTGCGCCTGCAGACAGACCGGGGCTTGGGCGTTGGGGGCGGGACGAAAGTCTGCTTGCAGAGGGCTTGCGGGAGGGAAGGGGACTAAGAAGGGGGTGCGAGGAGGGGGGGAGCCCGGGCCGAAGGGCCTGGCCTGGGGACGATGCAGCGAGATTGTAGTGCTGTGTGGCGCCACCCATTCCTCTCCCCCTAACCCTCCAGCCTCCCAAGCGCCACCCCTGGCGTGGGTTTATTAGGCGGGCTGGGCCACTCCCGAAGGACGAGGGGTGGGGCCGCCGCAAAAGGAGTTGCGGGCCAAAGCCTAGGGCACCAGGTATTCCCGGGCGGACTCCATCCAAGTACTAACCAGGCCCGACCCTGCTTCGCTTCCCAGATCAGAGGAGATCGGGCGCGTTCAAGCCGCTGTGGCCATAGACGCTGGGAGTAGGCTCCTGGCGCCACAAGAGCGGCGGACCGCCCTGTGTGGTGAGCGCGAACCAGGCTGCAGGGCTGCTCCCATCCGGAGCATCTCCCCGCTGGCCAGCTCAGCCAGGGCCCCGCCTCCCGCCTGCTCCCCGCCTCCTCCAAACGTCCCCTGGGTGGACTGCCTTTTACTCCTTGCCCGCAGCGAGGCCCCTTCGCGCCATCTGAGGTTCCACGGGGCCTCTACCACTTCCCTGGAGGTGGCAGAAGACAGACAGTCAGGGGTTGGGAGTTGGGGAGGAGGGGGGACGGACGTACAGGATGGGACACCGACTGGGACAGACGCACTGAGGCTGAGTTGAAGTGGCAGCTTCCCCACAGGAGTGCCATGGTGCCCGGGACTGGGCTCCGTTGCGGATGCAGTGCCCGGACGCTGGCAGTCACCGTGGGACCCCGGGGCAGGCATCCATGGTCCCGGGATTGCAGCTGGGCTCCGAGCCCCGGGGTCCCGCATGCGGGAGGAGAGGAGCGTCCCCAGACACCCTCCTTGTGTGGGTTGTGTGCATGCCCGCCTGCCTGCTTTTCCCTGTGGTGGTCTCTCCTGGAACCCGAGGGCACGTGCGCTCCCTATTCCCGCCGTTTTGTCCAGCTCTTTTGGTGCTGGGGGCGGGGCCACCGAGGCAGGCGGGAAGGGAGGGCGCCTGGTGCTACTGGGACATGAAAGGAGGTCGGGGAGGGATCGCGGTGCTGTCCAGCCTAGACACATCTTTCCGGTGGGGTGGGGCGAGTGGCCTTCCCCTTGGTCCGGTGTCCGGCGACACCCCGAGTCTCTGTCTCGGGACCCAGGTGCAGGCAGACCGATAGTCTTCCCCTGGGCTGTGTCCCGAGGTGCCAAGGATGTCCTTGGC
Organism: Rhinolophus hipposideros; assembly: GCF_964194185.1. Classification (NCBI taxonomy): domain Eukaryota; kingdom Metazoa; phylum Chordata; class Mammalia; order Chiroptera; family Rhinolophidae; genus Rhinolophus; species Rhinolophus hipposideros. The sequence continues at coordinate 67,983 of NW_027669124.1, read as the reverse complement.
TGGAGAAAGCCGCCTAAGGCCTAGGCAGGCCTGCGCCTGCAGACAGACCGGGGCTTGGGCGTTGGGGGCGGGACGAAAGTCTGCTTGCAGAGGGCTTGCGGGAGGGAAGGGGACTAAGAAGGGGGTGCGAGGAGGGGGGGATCCCGGGCCGAAGGGCCTGGCCTGGGGACGATGCAGCGAGATTGTAGTGCTGTGTGGCGCCACCCATTCCTCTCCCCCTAACCCTCCAGCCTCCCAAGCGCCACCCCTGGCGTGGGTTTATTAGGCGGGCTGGGCCACTCCCGAAGGACGAGGGGTGGGGCCGCCAAAGGAGTTGCGGGCCAAAGCCTAGGGCACCAGGTATTCCCGGGCGGACTCCATCCAAGTACTAACCAGGCCCGACCCTGCTTCGCTTCCCAGATCAGAGGAGATCGGGCACGTTCAAGCCGCTGTGGCCATAGTCGCTGGGAGTAGGCTCCCGGGGCCACAAGAGCGGCGGACCGCCCTGTGTGGTGAGCGCGAACCAGGCTGCAGGGCTGCTCCCATCCGGAGCATCTCCCCGCTGGCCGGCTCAGGCAGGGCCCCGCCTCCCGCCTGCTCCCCGCCTCCTCCAAACGTCCCCTGGGTGGACTGCCTTTTACTCCTTGCCCGCAGCGAGGCCCCTTAGAGCCATCTGTGGCTCCACGGGGCCGCTACCACTTCCCTGGAGGAGGCAGAAGACAGACAGACAGGGGTTGGGAGTTGGGGAGGAGGGGGGACGGACGCACAGGATGGGACACCGACTGGGACAGAGGCACTGAGGCTGAGTTTAAGTGGCAGCTTCCCCACAGTAGTGCCGTGGTGCCCGGGGCTGGGCTCCGTTGCGGATGCAGTGCCAGGGCGCTGTCAGTCACCGTGGGACCCCGGGGCAGGCATCCATGGTCCGGGGATTGCAGCCGGGCTCCGAGCCCGCACGGGGTGCCGCATGCGGGAGGAGAGGGGCAGCCACAGGCACCCTCCTTGTGTGGGTTGTGTGCATGCCCGCCTGCCTGCTTTTCCCTGTGGTGGTCTCTCCTGGAACCCGAGGGCACGTGCGCTCCCTATTCCCGCCGTTTTGTCCAGCTCTTTTGGTGCTGGGGGCGGGGCCACCGAGGCAGGCGGGAAGGGAGGGCGCCTGGTGCTCCTGGGACATGAAAGGGGGGCGGGGAGGGGTCGCGGTGCTGTCCAGCCGAGACACATCTTTCCGGTGGGGTGGGGCGAGTGGCCTTCCCCTTGGGCCGGTGTCCGGCGACACCCCGAGTCTCTGTCTCGGGACCCAGGTGCAGGCAGACCGATAGTCTTCCCCTGGGCTGTGTCCCGAAGTGCCAAGGACGTCCTTGGCTGGAGAAAGCCGCCTAAGGACTAGGCAGCCCTGCGCCTGCAGACAGACCGGGGCTTGGGCGTTGGGGGCGGGACGAAAGTCTGCTTGCAGAGGGCTTGCGGGAGGGAAGGGGACTAAGAAGGGGGTGCGAGGAGGGGGGGAGCCCGGGCCGAAGGGCCTGGCCTGGGGACGATGCAGCGAGATTGTAGTGCTGTGTGGCGCCACCCATTCCTCTCCCCCTAACCCTCCAGCCTCCCAAGCGCCACCCCTGGCGTGGGTTTATTAGGCGGGCTGGGCCACTCCCGAAGGACGAGGGGTGGGGCCGCCGCAAAAGGAGTTGCGGGCCAAAGCCTAGGGCACCAGGTATTCCCGGGCGGACTCCATCCAAGTACTAACCAGGCCCGACCCTGCTTCGCTTCCCAGATCAGAGGAGATCGGGCGCGTTCAAGCCGCTGTGGCCATAGACGCTGGGAGTAGGCTCCTGGCGCCACAAGAGCGGCGGACCGCCCTGTGTGGTGAGCGCGAACCAGGCTGCAGGGCTGCTCCCATCCGGAGCATCTCCCCGCTGGCCAGCTCAGCCAGGGCCCCGCCTCCCGCCTGCTCCCCGCCTCCTCCAAACGTCCCCTGGGTGGACTGCCTTTTACTCCTTGCCCGCAGCGAGGCCCCTTCGCGCCATCTGAGGTTCCACGGGGCCTCTACCACTTCCCTGGAGGTGGCAGAAGACAGACAGTCAGGGGTTGGGAGTTGGGGAGGAGGGGGGACGGACGTACAGGATGGGACACCGACTGGGACAGACGCACTGAGGCTGAGTTGAAGTGGCAGCTTCCCCACAGGAGTGCCATGGTGCCCGGGACTGGGCTCCGTTGCGGATGCAGTGCCCGGACGCTGGCAGTCACCGTGGGACCCCGGGGCAGGCATCCATGGTCCCGGGATTGCAGCTGGGCTCCGAGCCCCGGGGTCCCGCATGCGGGAGGAGAGGAGCGTCCCCAGACACCCTCCTTGTGTGGGTTGTGTGCATGCCCGCCTGCCTGCTTTTCCCTGTGGTGGTCTCTCCTGGAACCCGAGGGCACGTGCGCTCCCTATTCCCGCCGTTTTGTCCAGCTCTTTTGGTGCTGGGGGCGGGGCCACCGAGGCAGGCGGGAAGGGAGGGCGCCTGGTGCTACTGGGACATGAAAGGAGGTCGGGGAGGGATCGCGGTGCTGTCCAGCCTAGACACATCTTTCCGGTGGGGTGGGGCGAGTGGCCTTCCCCTTGGTCCGGTGTCCGGCGACACCCCGAGTCTCTGTCTCGGGACCCAGGTGCAGGCAGACCGATAGTCTTCCCCTGGGCTGTGTCCCGAGGTGCCAAGGATGTCCTTGGCTGGAGAAAGCCGCCTAAGGCCTAGGCAGGCCTGCGCCTGCAGACAGACCGGGGCTTGGGCGTTGGGGGCGGGACGAAAGTCTGCTTGCAGAGGGCTTGCGGGAGGGAAGGGGACTAAGAAGGGGGTGCGAGGAGGGGGGGAGCCCGGGCCGAAGGGCCTGGCCTGGGGACGATGCAGCGAGATTGTAGTGCTGTGTGGCGCCACCCATTCCTCTCCCCCTAACCCTCCAGCCTCCCAAGCGCCACCCCTGGCGTGGGTTTATTAGGCGGGCTGGGCCACTCCCGAAGGACGAGGGGTGGGGCCGCCGCTAAAGGAGTTGCGGGCCAAAGCCTAGGGCACCAGGTATTCCCGGGCGGACTCCATCCAAGTACTAACCAGGCCCGACCCTGCTTCGCTTCCCAGATCAGAGGAGATCGGGCGCGTTCAAGCCGCTGTGGCCATAGACGCTGGGAGTAGGCTCCCGGGGCCACAAGAGCGGCGGACCGCCCTGTGTGGTGAGCGCGAACCAGGCTGCAGGGCTGCTCCCATCCGGAGCATCTCCCCGCTGGCCGGCTCCGCCAGGGCCCCGCCTCCCGCCTGCTTCCCGCCTCCACAAAACGCCGCCTGGGTGGACTTCCTTTTATTCCTTGCCCGCAGCGAGGCCCCTTAGAGCCATCTGTGGCTCCACGGGGCCGCTACCACTTCCCTGGAGGAGGCAGAAGACAGACAGACAGGGGTTGGGAGTTTGGGAGGAGGGGGGACGGACGTACAGGATGGGACACCGACTGGGACAGACGCACTGAGGCTGAGTTGAAGTGGCAGCTTCCCCACAGTAGTGCCGTGGTGCCCGGGGCTGGGCTCCGTTGCGGATGCAGTGCCAGGGCGCTGTCAGTCACCGTGGGACCCCGGGGCAGGCATCCATGGTCCGGGGATTGCAGCCGGGCTCCGAGCCCGCACGGGGTCCCGCATGCGGGAGGAGAGGGGCAGCCACAGGCACCCTCCTTGTGTGGGTTGTGTGCATGCCCGCCTGCCTGCTTTTCCCTGTGGTGGTCTCTCCTGGAACCCGAGGGCACGTGCGCTCCCTATTCCCGCCGTTTTGTCCAGCTCTTTTGGTGCTGGGGGCGGGGCCACCGAGGCAGGCGGGAAGGGAGGGCGCCTGGTGCTCCTGGGACATGAAAGGGGGGCGGGGAGGGGTCGCGGTGCTGTCCAGCGGAGACACATCTTTCCGGTGGGGTGGGGCGAGTGGCCTTCCCCTTGGGCCGGTGTCCGGCGACACCCCGAGTCTCTGTCTCGGGACCCAGGTGCAGGCAGACCGATAGTCTTCCCCTGGGCTGTGTCCCGAGGTGCCAAGGACGTCCTTGGCTGGAGAAAGCCGCCTAAGGCCTAGGCAGGCCTGCGCCTGCAGACAGACCGGGGCTTGGGCGTTGGGGGCGGGACGAAAGTCTGCTTGCAGAGGGCTTGCGGGAGGGAAGGGGACTAAGAAGGGGGTGCGAGGAGGGGGGGAGCCCGGGCCGAAGGGCCTGGCCTGGGGACGATGCAGCGAGATTGTAGTGCTGTGTGGCGCCACCCATTCCTCTCCCCCTAACCCTCCAGCCTCCCAAGCGCCACCCCTGGCGTGGGTTTATTAGGCGGGCTGGGCCACTCCCGAAGGACGAGGGGTGGGGCCGCCGCAAAAGGAGTTGCGGGCCAAAGCCTAGGGCACCAGGTATTCCCGGGCGGACTCCATCCAAGTACTAACCAGGCCCGACCCTGCTTCGCTTCCCAGATCAGAGGAGATCGGGCGCGTTCAAGCCGCTGTGGCCATAGTCGCTGGGAGTAGGCTCCCGGGGTCACAAGAGCGGCGGACCGCCCTGTGTGGTGAGCGCGAACCAGGCTGCAGGGCTGCTCCCATCCGGAGCATCTCCCCGCTGGCCGGGGGAGGCAGGGCCCCGCCTCCCGCCTGCTCCCCGCCTCCTCCAAACGTCCCCTGGGTGGACTGCCTTTTACTCCTTGCCCGCAGCGAGGCCCCTTAGAGCCATCTGTGGCTCCACGGGGCCGCTACCACTTCCCTGGAGGAGGCAGAAGACAGACAGACAGGGGTTGGGAGTTGGGGAGGAGGGGGGACGGACGCACAGGATGGGACACCGACTGGGACAGAGGCACTGAGGCTGAGTTTAAGTGGCAGCTTCCCCACAGTAGTGCCGTGGTGCCCGGGGCTGGGCTCCGTTGCGGATGCAGTGCCAGGGCGCTGTCAGTCACCGTGGGACCCCGGGGCAGGCATCCATGGTCCGGGGATTGCAGCCGGGCTCCGAGCCCGCACGGGGTCCCGCATGCGGGAGGAGAGGGGCAGCCACAGGCACCCTCCTTGTGTGGGTTGTGTGCATGCCCGCCTGCCTGCTTTTCCCTGTGGTGGTCTCTCCTGGAACCCGAGGGCACGTGCGCTCCCTATTCCCGCCGTTTTGTCCAGCTCTTTTGGTGCTGGGGGCGGGGCCACCGAGGCAGGCGGGAAGGGAGGGCGCCTGGTGCTACTGGGACATGAAAGGAGGTCGGGGAGGGATCGCGGTGCTGTCCAGCCTAGACACATCTTTCCGGTGGGGTGGGGCGAGTGGCCTTCCCCTTGGTCCGGTGTCCGGCGACACCCCGAGTCTCTGTCTCGGGACCCAGGTGCAGGCAGACCGATAGTCTTCCCCTGGGCTGTGTCCCGAGGTGCCAAGGATGTCCTTGGCTGGAGAAAGCCGCCTAAGGCCTAGGCAGGCCTGCGCCTGCAGACAGACCGGGGCTTGGGCGTTGGGGGCGGGACGAAAGTCTGCTTGCAGAGGGCTTGCGGGAGGGAAGGGGACTAAGAAGGGGGTGCGAGGAGGGGGGGAGCCCGGGCCGAAGGGCCTGGCCTGGGGACGATGCAGCGAGATTGTAGTGCTGTGTGGCGCCACCCATTCCTCTCCCCCTAACCCTCCAGCCTCCCAAGCGCCACCCCTGGCGTGGGTTTATTAGGCGGGCTGGGCCACTCCCGAAGGACGAGGGGTGGGGCCGCCGCTAAAGGAGTTGCGGGCCAAAGCCTAGGGCACCAGGTATTCCCGGGCGGACTCCATCCAAGTACTAACCAGGCCCGACCCTGCTTCGCTTCCCAGATCAGAGGAGATCGGGCGCGTTCAAGCCGCTGTGGCCATAGACGCTGGGAGTAGGCTCCCGGGGCCACAAGAGCGGCGGACCGCCCTGTGTGGTGAGCGCGAACCAGGCTGCAGGGCTGCTCCCATCCGGAGCATCTCCCCGCTGGCCGGCTCCGCCAGGGCCCCGCCTCCCGCCTGCTTCCCGCCTCCACAAAACGCCGCCTGGGTGGACTTCCTTTTATTCCTTGCCCGCAGCGAGGCCCCTTAGAGCCATCTGTGGCTCCACGGGGCCGCTACCACTTCCCTGGAGGAGGCAGAAGACAGACAGACAGGGGTTGGGAGTTTGGGAGGAGGGGGGACGGACGTACAGGATGGGACACCGACTGGGACAGACGCACTGAGGCTGAGTTGAAGTGGCAGCTTCCCCACAGTAGTGCCGTGGTGCCCGGGGCTGGGCTCCGTTGCGGATGCAGTGCCAGGGCGCTGTCAGTCACCGTGGGACCCCGGGGCAGGCATCCATGGTCCGGGGATTGCAGCCGGGCTCCGAGCCCGCACGGGGTCCCGCATGCGGGAGGAGAGGGGCAGCCACAGGCACCCTCCTTGTGTGGGTTGTGTGCATGCCCGCCTGCCTGCTTTTCCCTGTGGTGGTCTCTCCTGGAACCCGAGGGCACGTGCGCTCCCTATTCCCACCGTTTTGTCCAGCTCTTTTGGTGCTGGGGGCGGGGCCACCGAGGCAGGCGGGAAGGGAGGGCGCCTGGTGCTCCTGGGACATGAAAGGGGGGCGGGGAGGGGTCGCGGTGCTGTCCAGCGGAGACACATCTTTCCGGTGGGGTGGGGCGAGTGGCCTTCCCCTTGGGCCGGTGTCCGGCGACACCCCGAGTCTCTGTCTCGGGACCCAGGTGCAGGCAGACCGATAGTCTTCCCCTGGGCTGTGTCCCGAAGTGCCAAGGACGTCCTTGGCTGGAGAAAGCCGCCTAAGCACTAGGCAGCCCTGCGCCTGCAGACAGACCGGGGCTTGGGCGTTGGGGGCGGGACGAAAGTCTGCTTGCAGAGGGCTTGCGGGAGGGAAGGGGACTAAGAAGGGGGTGCGAGGAGGGGGGGAGCCCGGGCCGAAGGGCCTGGCCTGGGGACGATGCAGCGAGATTGTAGTGCTGTGTGGCGCCACCCATTCCTCTCCCCCTAACCCTCCAGCCTCCCAAGCGCCACCCCTGGCGTGGGTTTATTAGGCGGGCTGGGCCACTCCCGAAGGACGAGGGGTGGGGCCGCCGCAAAAGGAGTTGCGGGCCAAAGCCTAGGGCACCAGGTATTCCCGGGCGGACTCCATCCAAGTACTAACCAGGCCCGACCCTGCTTCGCTTCCCAGATCAGAGGAGATCGGGCGCGTTCAAGCCGCTGTGGCCATAGACGCTGGGAGTAGGCTCCTGGCGCCACAAGAGCGGCGGACCGCCCTGTGTGGTGAGCGCGAACCAGGCTGCAGGGCTGCTCCCATCCGGAGCATCTCCCCGCTGGCCAGCTCAGCCAGGGCCCCGCCTCCCGCCTGCTCCCCGCCTCCTCCAAACGTCCCCTGGGTGGACTGCCTTTTACTCCTTGCCCGCAGCGAGGCCCCTTCGCGCCATCTGAGGTTCTACGGGGCCTCTACCACTTCCCTGGAGGTGGCAGAAGACAGACAGTCAGGGGTTGGGAGTTGGGGAGGAGGGGGGACGGACGTACAGGATGGGACACCGACTGGGACAGACGCACTGAGGCTGAGTTGAAGTGGCAGCTTCCCCACAGGAGTGCCATGGTGCCCGGGACTGGGCTCCGTTGCGGATGCAGTGCCCGGACGCTGGCAGTCACCGTGGGACCCCGGGGCAGGCATCCATGGTCCCGGGATTGCAGCTGGGCTCCGAGCCCCGGGGTCCCGCATGCGGGAGGAGAGGAGCGTCCCCAGACACCCTCCTTGTGTGGGTTGTGTGCATGCCCGCCTGCCTGCTTTTCCCTGTGGTGGTCTCTCCTGGAACCCGAGGGCACGTGCGCTCCCTATTCCCGCCGTTTTGTCCAGCTCTTTTGGTGCTGGGGGCGGGGCCACCGAGGCAGGCGGGAAGGGAGGGCGCCTGGTGCTACTGGGACATGAAAGGAGGTCGGGGAGGGATCGCGGTGCTGTCCAGCCTAGACACATCTTTCCGGTGGGGTGGGGCGAGTGGCCTTCCCCTTGGTCCGGTGTCCGGCGACACCCCGAGTCTCTGTCTCGGGACCCAGGTGCAGGCAGACCGATAGTCTTCCCCTGGGCTGTGTCCCGAAGTGCCAAGGACGTCCTTGGCTGGAGAAAGCCGCCTAAGGACTAGGCAGCCCTGCGCCTGCAGACAGACCGGGGCTTGGGCGTTGGGGGCGGGACGAAAGTCTGCTTGCAGAGGGCTTGCGGGAGGGAAGGGGACTAAGAAGGGGGTGCGAGGAGGGGGGGAGCCCGGGCCGAAGGGCCTGGCCTGGGGACGATGCAGCGAGATTGTAGTGCTGTGTGGCGCCACCCATTCCTCTCCCCCTAACCCTCCAGCCTCCCAAGCGCCACCCCTGGCGTGGGTTTATTAGGCGGGCTGGGCCACTCCCGAAGGACGAGGGGTGGGGCCGCCGCAAAAGGAGTTGCGGGCCAAAGCCTAGGGCACCAGGTATTCCCGGGCGGACTCCATCCAAGTACTAACCAGGCCCGACCCTGCTTCGCTTCCCAGATCAGAGGAGATCGGGCGCGTTCAAGCCGCTGTGGCCATAGACGCTGGGAGTAGGCTCCTGGCGCCACAAGAGCGGCGGACCGCCCTGTGTGGTGAGCGCGAACCAGGCTGCAGGGCTGCTCCCATCCGGAGCATCTCCCCGCTGGCCAGCTCAGCCAGGGCCCCGCCTCCCGCCTGCTCCCCGCCTCCTCCAAACGTCCCCTGGGTGGACTGCCTTTTACTCCTTGCCCGCAGCGAGGCCCCTTCGCGCCATCTGAGGTTCCACGGGGCCTCTACCACTTCCCTGGAGGGGGCAGAAGACAGACAGTCAGGGGTTGGGAGTTGGGGAGGAGGGGGGACGGACGTACAGGATGGGACACCGACTGGGACAGACGCACTGAGGCTGAGTTGAAGTGGCAGCTTCCCCACAGGAGTGCCATGGTGCCCGGGACTGGGCTCCGTTGCGGATGCAGTGCCCGGACGCTGGCAGTCACCGTGGGACCCCGGGGCAGGCATCCATGGTCCCGGGATTGCAGCTGGGCTCCGAGCCCCGGGGTCCCGCATGCGGGAGGAGAGGAGCGTCCCCAGACACCCTCCTTGTGTGGGTTGTGTGCATGCCCGCCTGCCTGCTTTTCCCTGTGGTGGTCTCTCCTGGAACCCGAGGGCACGTGCGCTCCCTATTCCCGCCGTTTTGTCCAGCTCTTTTGGTGCTGGGGGCGGGGCCACCGAGGCAGGCGGGAAGGGAGGGCGCCTGGTGCTACTGGGACATGAAAGGAGGTCGGGGAGGGATCGCGGTGCTGTCCAGCCTAGACACATCTTTCCGGTGGGGTGGGGCGAGTGGCCTTCCCCTTGGTCCGGTGTCCGGCGACACCCCGAGTCTCTGTCTCGGGACCCAGGTGCAGGCAGACCGATAGTCTTCCCCTGGGCTGTGTCCCGAGGTGCCAAGGATGTCCTTGGCTGGAGAAAGCCGCCTAAGGCCTAGGCAGGCCTGCGCCTGCAGACAGACCGGGGCTTGGGCGTTGGGGGCGGGACGAAAGTCTGCTTGCAGAGGGCTTGCGGGAGGGAAGGGGACTAAGAAGGGGGTGCGAGGAGGGGGGGATCCCGGGCCGAAGGGCCTGGCCTGGGGACGATGCAGCGAGATTGTAGTGCTGTGTGGCGCCACCCATTCCTCTCCCCCTAACCCTCCAGCCTCCCAAGCGCCACCCCTGGCGTGGGTTTATTAGGCGGGCTGGGCCACTCCCGAAGGACGAGGGGTGGGGCCGCCAAAGGAGTTGCGGGCCAAAGCCTAGGGCACCAGGTATTCCCGGGCGGACTCCATCCAAGTACTAACCAGGCCCGACCCTGCTTCGCTTCCCAGATCAGAGGAGATCGGGCACGTTCAAGCCGCTGTGGCCATAGTCGCTGGGAGTAGGCTCCCGGGGCCACAAGAGCGGCGGACCGCCCTGTGTGGTGAGCGCGAACCAGGCTGCAGGGCTGCTCCCATCCGGAGCATCTCCCCGCTGGCCGGCTCAGGCAGGGCCCCGCCTCCCGCCTGCTCCCCGCCTCCTCCAAACGTCCCCTGGGTGGACTGCCTTTTACTCCTTGCCCGCAGCGAGGCCCCTTAGAGCCATCTGTGGCTCCACGGGGCCGCTACCACTTCCCTGGAGGAGGCAGAAGACAGACAGACAGGGGTTGGGAGTTGGGGAGGAGGGGGGACGGACGCACAGGATGGGACACCGACTGGGACAGAGGCACTGAGGCTGAGTTTAAGTGGCAGCTTCCCCACAGTAGTGCCGTGGTGCCCGGGGCTGGGCTCCGTTGCGGATGCAGTGCCAGGGCGCTGTCAGTCACCGTGGGACCCCGGGGCAGGCATCCATGGTCCGGGGATTGCAGCCGGGCTCCGAGCCCGCACGGGGTGCCGCATGCGGGAGGAGAGGGGCAGCCACAGGCACCCTCCTTGTGTGGGTTGTGTGCATGCCCGCCTGCCTGCTTTTCCCTGTGGTGGTCTCTCCTGGAACCCGAGGGCACGTGCGCTCCCTATTCCCGCCGTTTTGTCCAGCTCTTTTGGTGCTGGGGGCGGGGCCACCGAGGCAGGCGGGAAGGGAGGGCGCCTGGTGCTCCTGGGACATGAAAGGGGGGCGGGGAGGGGTCGCGGTGCTGTCCAGCCGAGACACATCTTTCCGGTGGGGTGGGGCGAGTGGCCTTCCCCTTGGGCCGGTGTCCGGCGACACCCCGAGTCTCTGTCTCGGGACCCAGGTGCAGGCAGACCGATAGTCTTCCCCTGGGCTGTGTCCCGAAGTGCCAAGGACGTCCTTGGCTGGAGAAAGCCGCCTAAGGACTAGGCAGCCCTGCGCCTGCAGACAGACCGGGGCTTGGGCGTTGGGGGCGGGACGAAAGTCTGCTTGCAGAGGGCTTGCGGGAGGGAAGGGGACTAAGAAGGGGGTGCGAGGAGGGGGGGAGCCCGGGCCGAAGGGCCTGGCCTGGGGACGATGCAGCGAGATTGTAGTGCTGTGTGGCGCCACCCATTCCTCTCCCCCTAACCCTCCAGCCTCCCAAGCGCCACCCCTGGCGTGGGTTTATTAGGCGGGCTGGGCCACTCCCGAAGGACGAGGGGTGGGGCCGCCGCAAAAGGAGTTGCGGGCCAAAGCCTAGGGCACCAGGTATTCCCGGGCGGACTCCATCCAAGTACTAACCAGGCCCGACCCTGCTTCGCTTCCCAGATCAGAGGAGATCGGGCGCGTTCAAGCCGCTGTGGCCATAGACGCTGGGAGTAGGCTCCTGGCGCCACAAGAGCGGCGGACCGCCCTGTGTGGTGAGCGCGAACCAGGCTGCAGGGCTGCTCCCATCCGGAGCATCTCCCCGCTGGCCAGCTCAGCCAGGGCCCCGCCTCCCGCCTGCTCCCCGCCTCCTCCAAACGTCCCCTGGGTGGACTGCCTTTTACTCCTTGCCCGCAGCGAGGCCCCTTCGCGCCATCTGAGGTTCCACGGGGCCTCTACCACTTCCCTGGAGGTGGCAGAAGACAGACAGTCAGGGGTTGGGAGTTGGGGAGGAGGGGGGACGGACGTACAGGATGGGACACCGACTGGGACAGACGCACTGAGGCTGAGTTGAAGTGGCAGCTTCCCCACAGGAGTGCCATGGTGCCCGGGACTGGGCTCCGTTGCGGATGCAGTGCCCGGACGCTGGCAGTCACCGTGGGACCCCGGGGCAGGCATCCATGGTCCCGGGATTGCAGCTGGGCTCCGAGCCCCGGGGTCCCGCATGCGGGAGGAGAGGAGCGTCCCCAGACACCCTCCTTGTGTGGGTTGTGTGCATGCCCGCCTGCCTGCTTTTCCCTGTGGTGGTCTCTCCTGGAACCCGAGGGCACGTGCGCTCCCTATTCCCGCCGTTTTGTCCAGCTCTTTTGGTGCTGGGGGCGGGGCCACCGAGGCAGGCGGGAAGGGAGGGCGCCTGGTGCTACTGGGACATGAAAGGAGGTCGGGGAGGGATCGCGGTGCTGTCCAGCCTAGACACATCTTTCCGGTGGGGTGGGGCGAGTGGCCTTCCCCTTGGTCCGGTGTCCGGCGACACCCCGAGTCTCTGTCTCGGGACCCAGGTGCAGGCAGACCGATAGTCTTCCCCTGGGCTGTGTCCCGAGGTGCCAAGGATGTCCTTGGCTGGAGAAAGCCGCCTAAGGCCTAGGCAGGCCTGCGCCTGCAGACAGACCGGGGCTTGGGCGTTGGGGGCGGGACGAAAGTCTGCTTGCAGAGGGCTTGCGGGAGGGAAGGGGACTAAGAAGGGGGTGCGAGGAGGGGGGGAGCCCGGGCCGAAGGGCCTGGCCTGGGGACGATGCAGCGAGATTGTAGTGCTGTGTGGCGCCACCCATTCCTCTCCCCCTAACCCTCCAGCCTCCCAAGCGCCACCCCTGGCGTGGGTTTATTAGGCGGGCTGGGCCACTCCCGAAGGACGAGGGGTGGGGCCGCCGCTAAAGGAGTTGCGGGCCAAAGCCTAGGGCACCAGGTATTCCCGGGCGGACTCCATCCAAGTACTAACCAGGCCCGACCCTGCTTCGCTTCCCAGATCAGAGGAGATCGGGCGCGTTCAAGCCGCTGTGGCCATAGACGCTGGGAGTAGGCTCCCGGGGCCACAAGAGCGGCGGACCGCCCTGTGTGGTGAGCGCGAACCAGGCTGCAGGGCTGCTCCCATCCGGAGCATCTCCCCGCTGGCCGGCTCCGCCAGGGCCCCGCCTCCCGCCTGCTTCCCGCCTCCACAAAACGCCGCCTGGGTGGACTTCCTTTTATTCCTTGCCCGCAGCGAGGCCCCTTAGAGCCATCTGTGGCTCCACGGGGCCGCTACCACTTCCCTGGAGGAGGCAGAAGACAGACAGACAGGGGTTGGGAGTTTGGGAGGAGGGGGGACGGACGTACAGGATGGGACACCGACTGGGACAGACGCACTGAGGCTGAGTTGAAGTGGCAGCTTCCCCACAGTAGTGCCGTGGTGCCCGGGGCTGGGCTCCGTTGCGGATGCAGTGCCAGGGCGCTGTCAGTCACCGTGGGACCCCGGGGCAGGCATCCATGGTCCGGGGATTGCAGCCGGGCTCCGAGCCCGCACGGGGTCCCGCATGCGGGAGGAGAGGGGCAGCCACAGGCACCCTCCTTGTGTGGGTTGTGTGCATGCCCGCCTGCCTGCTTTTCCCTGTGGTGGTCTCTCCTGGAACCCGAGGGCACGTGCGCTCCCTATTCCCGCCGTTTTGTCCAGCTCTTTTGGTGCTGGGGGCGGGGCCACCGAGGCAGGCGGGAAGGGAGGGCGCCTGGTGCTCCTGGGACATGAAAGGGGGGCGGGGAGGGGTCGCGGTGCTGTCCAGCGGAGACACATCTTTCCGGTGGGGTGGGGCGAGTGGCCTTCCCCTTGGGCCGGTGTCCGGCGACACCCCGAGTCTCTGTCTCGGGACCCAGGTGCAGGCAGACCGATAGTCTTCCCCTGGGCTGTGTCCCGAGGTGCCAAGGACGTCCTTGGCTGGAGAAAGCCGCCTAAGGCCTAGGCAGGCCTGCGCCTGCAGACAGACCGGGGCTTGGGCGTTGGGGGCGGGACGAAAGTCTGCTTGCAGAGGGCTTGCGGGAGGGAAGGGGACTAAGAAGGGGGTGCGAGGAGGGGGGGAGCCCGGGCCGAAGGGCCTGGCCTGGGGACGATGCAGCGAGATTGTAGTGCTGTGTGGCGCCACCCATTCCTCTCCCCCTAACCCTCCAGCCTCCCAAGCGCCACCCCTGGCGTGGGTTTATTAGGCGGGCTGGGCCACTCCCGAAGGACGAGGGGTGGGGCCGCCGCAAAAGGAGTTGCGGGCCAAAGCCTAGGGCACCAGGTATTCCCGGGCGGACTCCATCCAAGTACTAACCAGGCCCGACCCTGCTTCGCTTCCCAGATCAGAGGAGATCGGGCGCGTTCAAGCCGCTGTGGCCATAGACGCTGGGAGTAGGCTCCTGGCGCCACAAGAGCGGCGGACCGCCCTGTGTGGTGAGCGCGAACCAGGCTGCAGGGCTGCTCCCATCCGGAGCATCTCCCCGCTGGCCAGCTCAGCCAGGGCCCCGCCTCCCGCCTGCTCCCCTCCTCCTCCAAACGTCCTTTGGGTGGACTGCCTTTCACTCCTTGCCCGCAGCGAGGCGCCTTCGCGCCATCTGAGGCTCTATGGGGCCTCTACCACTTCCCTGGATGTGGCAGAAGACAGACAGACAGGGGTTGGGAGTTGGGGAGGAGGGGGGACGGACGCACAGGATGGGACACCGACTGGGACAGACGCACTGAGGCTGAGTTGAAGTGGCAGCTTCCCCACAGGAGTGCCGTGGTGCCCGGGGCTGGGCTCCGTTGCTGATGCAGTGCCCGGACGCTGGCAGTCACCGTGGGATCCCGGGGCAGGCATCCAGGGTCCGGGGATTGCAGCCGGGCTCCGAGCCCCGGGGTCCCGCATGCGGGAGGAGAGGAGCGTCCCCAGACACCCTCCTTGTGTGGGTTGTGTGCATGCCCGCCTGCCTGCTTTTCCCTGTGGTGGTCTCTCCTGGAACCCGAGGGCACGTGCGCTCCCTATTCCCGCCGTTTTGTCCAGCTCTTTTGGTGCTGGGGGCGGGGCCACCGAGGCAGGCGGGAAGGGAGGGCGCCTGGTGCTACTGGGACATGAAAGGAGGTCGGGGAGGGATCGCGGTGCTGTCCAGCCTAGACACATCTTTCCGGTGGGGTGGGGCGAGTGGCCTTCCCCTTGGTCCGGTGTCCGGCGACACCCCGAGTCTCTGTCTCGGGACCCAGGTGCAGGCAGACCGATAGTCTTCCCCTGGGCTGTGTCCCGAGGTGCCAAGGATGTCCTTGGCTGGAGAAAGCCGCCTAAGGCCTAGGCAGGCCTGCGCCTGCAGACAGACCGGGGCTTGGGCGTTGGGGGCGGGACGAAAGTCTGCTTGCAGAGGGCTTGCGGGAGGGAAGGGGACTAAGAAGGGGGTGCGAGGAGGGGGGGATCCCGGGCCGAAGGGCCTGGCCTGGGGACGATGCAGCGAGATTGTAGTGCTGTGTGGCGCCACCCATTCCTCTCCCCCTAACCCTCCAGCCTCCCAAGCGCCACCCCTGGCGTGGGTTTATTAGGCGGGCTGGGCCACTCCCGAAGGACGAGGGGTGGGGCCGCCAAAGGAGTTGCGGGCCAAAGCCTAGGGCACCAGGTATTCCCGGGCGGACTCCATCCAAGTACTAACCAGGCCCGACCCTGCTTCGCTTCCCAGATCAGAGGAGATCGGGCACGTTCAAGCCGCTGTGGCCATAGTCGCTGGGAGTAGGCTCCCGGGGCCACAAGAGCGGCGGACCGCCCTGTGTGGTGAGCGCGAACCAGGCTGCAGGGCTGCTCCCATCCGGAGCATCTCCCCGCTGGCCGGCTCAGGCAGGGCCCCGCCTCCCGCCTGCTCCCCGCCTCCTCCAAACGTCCCCTGGGTGGACTGCCTTTTACTCCTTGCCCGCAGCGAGGCCCCTTAGAGCCATCTGTGGCTCCACGGGGCCGCTACCACTTCCCTGGAGGAGGCAGAAGACAGACAGACAGGGGTTGGGAGTTGGGGAGGAGGGGGGACGGACGCACAGGATGGGACACCGACTGGGACAGAGGCACTGAGGCTGAGTTTAAGTGGCAGCTTCCCCACAGTAGTGCCGTGGTGCCCGGGGCTGGGCTCCGTTGCGGATGCAGTGCCAGGGCGCTGTCAGTCACCGTGGGACCCCGGGGCAGGCATCCATGGTCCGGGGATTGCAGCCGGGCTCCGAGCCCGCACGGGGTGCCGCATGCGGGAGGAGAGGGGCAGCCACAGGCACCCTCCTTGTGTGGGTTGTGTGCATGCCCGCCTGCCTGCTTTTCCCTGTGGTGGTCTCTCCTGGAACCCGAGGGCACGTGCGCTCCCTATTCCCGCCGTTTTGTCCAGCTCTTTTGGTGCTGGGGGCGGGGCCACCGAGGCAGGCGGGAAGGGAGGGCGCCTGGTGCTCCTGGGACATGAAAGGGGGGCGGGGAGGGGTCGCGGTGCTGTCCAGCCGAGACACATCTTTCCGGTGGGGTGGGGCGAGTGGCCTTCCCCTTGGGCCGGTGTCCGGCGACACCCCGAGTCTCTGTCTCGGGACCCAGGTGCAGGCAGACCGATAGTCTTCCCCTGGGCTGTGTCCCGAAGTGCCAAGGACGTCCTTGGCTGGAGAAAGCCGCCTAAGGACTAGGCAGCCCTGCGCCTGCAGACAGACCGGGGCTTGGGCGTTGGGGGCGGGACGAAAGTCTGCTTGCAGAGGGCTTGCGGGAGGGAAGGGGACTAAGAAGGGGGTGCGAGGAGGGGGGGAGCCCGGGCCGAAGGGCCTGGCCTGGGGACGATGCAGCGAGATTGTAGTGCTGTGTGGCGCCACCCATTCCTCTCCCCCTAACCCTCCAGCCTCCCAAGCGCCACCCCTGGCGTGGGTTTATTAGGCGGGCTGGGCCACTCCCGAAGGACGAGGGGTGGGGCCGCCGCAAAAGGAGTTGCGGGCCAAAGCCTAGGGCACCAGGTATTCCCGGGCGGACTCCATCCAAGTACTAACCAGGCCCGACCCTGCTTCGCTTCCCAGATCAGAGGAGATCGGGCGCGTTCAAGCCGCTGTGGCCATAGACGCTGGGAGTAGGCTCCTGGCGCCACAAGAGCGGCGGACCGCCCTGTGTGGTGAGCGCGAACCAGGCTGCAGGGCTGCTCCCATCCGGAGCATCTCCCCGCTGGCCAGCTCAGCCAGGGCCCCGCCTCCCGCCTCCTCCCCGCCTCCTCCAAACGTCCCCTGGGTGGACTGCCTTTTACTCCTTGCCCGCAGCGAGGCCCCTTCGCGCCATCTGAGGTTCCACGGGGCCTCTACCACTTCCCTGGAGGTGGCAGAAGACAGACAGTCAGGGGTTGGGAGTTGGGGAGGAGGGGGGACGGACGTACAGGATGGGACACCGACTGGGACAGACGCACTGAGGCTGAGTTGAAGTGGCAGCTTCCCCACAGGAGTGCCATGGTGCCCGGGACTGGGCTCCGTTGCGGATGCAGTGCCCGGACGCTGGCAGTCACCGTGGGACCCCGGGGCAGGCATCCATGGTCCCGGGATTGCAGCTGGGCTCCGAGCCCCGGGGTCCCGCATGCGGGAGGAGAGGAGCGTCCCCAGACACCCTCCTTGTGTGGGTTGTGTGCATGCCCGCCTGCCTGCTTTTCCCTGTGGTGGTCTCTCCTGGAACCCGAGGGCACGTGCGCTCCCTATTCCCGCCGTTTTGTCCAGCTCTTTTGGTGCTGGGGGCGGGGCCACCGAGGCAGGCGGGAAGGGAGGGCGCCTGGTGCTACTGGGACATGAAAGGAGGTCGGGGAGGGATCGCGGTGCTGTCCAGCCTAGACACATCTTTCCGGTGGGGTGGGGCGAGTGGCCTTCCCCTTGGTCCGGTGTCCGGCGACACCCCGAGTCTCTGTCTCGGGACCCAGGTGCAGGCAGACCGATAGTCTTCCCCTGGGCTGTGTCCCGAGGTGCCAAGGATGTCCTTGGCTGGAGAAAGCCGCCTAAGGCCTAGGCAGGCCTGCGCCTGCAGACAGACCGGGGCTTGGGCGTTGGGGGCGGGACGAAAGTCTGCTTGCAGAGGGCTTGCGGGAGGGAAGGGGACTAAGAAGGGGGTGCGAGGAGGGGGGGAGCCCGGGCCGAAGGGCCTGGCCTGGGGACGATGCAGCGAGATTGTAGTGCTGTGTGGCGCCACCCATTCCTCTCCCCCTAACCCTCCAGCCTCCCAAGCGCCACCCCTGGCGTGGGTTTATTAGGCGGGCTGGGCCACTCCCGAAGGACGAGGGGTGGGGCCGCCGCTAAAGGAGTTGCGGGCCAAAGCCTAGGGCACCAGGTATTCCCGGGCGGACTCCATCCAAGTACTAACCAGGCCCGACCCTGCTTCGCTTCCCAGATCAGAGGAGATCGGGCGCGTTCAAGCCGCTGTGGCCATAGACGCTGGGAGTAGGCTCCCGGGGCCACAAGAGCGGCGGACCGCCCTGTGTGGTGAGCGCGAACCAGGCTGCAGGGCTGCTCCCATCCGGAGCATCTCCCCGCTGGCCGGCTCCGCCAGGGCCCCGCCTCCCGCCTGCTTCCCGCCTCCACAAAACGCCGCCTGGGTGGACTTCCTTTTATTCCTTGCCCGCAGCGAGGCCCCTTAGAGCCATCTGTGGCTCCACGGGGCCGCTACCACTTCCCTGGAGGAGGCAGAAGACAGACAGACAGGGGTTGGGAGTTTGGGAGGAGGGGGGACGGACGTACAGGATGGGACACCGACTGGGACAGACGCACTGAGGCTGAGTTGAAGTGGCAGCTTCCCCACAGTAGTGCCGTGGTGCCCGGGGCTGGGCTCCGTTGCGGATGCAGTGCCAGGGCGCTGTCAGTCACCGTGGGACCCCGGGGCAGGCATCCATGGTCCGGGGATTGCAGCCGGGCTCCGAGCCCGCACGGGGTCCCGCATGCGGGAGGAGAGGGGCAGCCACAGGCACCCTCCTTGTGTGGGTTGTGTGCATGCCCGCCTGCCTGCTTTTCCCTGTGGTGGTCTCTCCTGGAACCCGAGGGCACGTGCGCTCCCTATTCCCGCCGTTTTGTCCAGCTCTTTTGGTGCTGGGGGCGGGGCCACCGAGGCAGGCGGGAAGGGAGGGCGCCTGGTGCTCCTGGGACATGAAAGGGGGGCGGGGAGGGGTCGCGGTGCTGTCCAGCGGAGACACATCTTTCCGGTGGGGTGGGGCGAGTGGCCTTCCCCTTGGGCCGGTGTCCGGCGACACCCCGAGTCTCTGTCTCGGGACCCAGGTGCAGGCAGACCGATAGTCTTCCCCTGGGCTGTGTCCCGAGGTGCCAAGGACGTCCTTGGCTGGAGAAAGCCGCCTAAGGCCTAGGCAGGCCTGCGCCTGCAGACAGACCGGGGCTTGGGCGTTGGGGGCGGGACGAAAGTCTGCTTGCAGAGGGCTTGCGGGAGGGAAGGGGACTAAGAAGGGGGTGCGAGGAGGGGGGGAGCCCGGGCCGAAGGGCCTGGCCTGGGGACGATGCAGCGAGATTGTAGTGCTGTGTGGCGCCACCCATTCCTCTCCCCCTAACCCTCCAGCCTCCCAAGCGCCACCCCTGGCGTGGGTTTATTAGGCGCGCTGGGCCACTCCCGAAGGACGAGGGGTGGGGCCGCCAAAGGAGTTGCGGGCCAAAGCCTAGGGCACCAGGTATTCCCGGGCGGACTCCATCCAAGTACTAACCAGGCCCGACCCTGCTTCGCTTCCCAGATCAGAGGAGATCGGGCACGTTCAAGCCGCTGTGGCCATAGTCGCTGGGAGTAGGCTCCCGGGGCCACAAGAGCGGCGGACCGCCCTGTGTGGTGAGCGCGAACCAGGCTGCAGGGCTGCTCCCATCCGGAGCATCTCCCCGCTGGCCGGGGGAGGCAGGGCCCCGCCTCCCGCCTGCTCCCCGCCTCCTCCAAACGTCCCCTGGGTGGACTGCCTTTTACTCCTTGCCCGCAGCGAGGCCCCTTAGAGCCATCTGTGGCTCCACGGGGCCGCTACCACTTCCCTGGAGGAGGCAGAAGACAGACAGACAGGGGTTGGGAGTTGGGGAGGAGGGGGGACGGACGCACAGGATGGGACACCGACTGGGACAGAGGCACTGAGGCTGAGTTTAAGTGGCAGCTTCCCCACAGTAGTGCCGTGGTGCCCGGGGCTGGGCTCCGTTGCGGATGCAGTGCCAGGGCGCTGTCAGTCACCGTGGGACCCCGGGGCAGGCATCCATGGTCCGGGGATTGCAGCCGGGCTCCGAGCCCGCACGGGGTCCCGCATGCGGGAGGAGAGGGGCAGCCACAGGCACCCTCCTTGTGTGGGTTGTGTGCATGCCCGCCTGCCTGCTTTTCCCTGTGGTGGTCTCTCCTGGAACCCGAGGGCACGTGCGCTCCCTATTCCCGCCGTTTTGTCCAGCTCTTTTGGTGCTGGGGGCGGGGCCACCGAGGCAGGCGGGAAGGGAGGGCGCCTGGTGCTACTGGGACATGAAAGGAGGTCGGGGAGGGATCGCGGTGCTGTCCAGCCTAGACACATCTTTCCGGTGGGGTGGGGCGAGTGGCCTTCCCCTTGGTCCGGTGTCCGGCGACACCCCGAGTCTCTGTCTCGGGACCCAGGTGCAGGCAGACCGATAGTCTTCCCCTGGGCTGTGTACCGAGGTGCCAAGGATGTCCTTGGCTGGAGAAAGCCGCCTAAGGCCTAGGCAGGCCTGCGCCTGCAGACAGACCGGGGCTTGGGCGTTGGGGGCGGGACGAAAGTCTGCTTGCAGAGGGCTTGCGGGAGGGAAGGGGACTAAGAAGGGGGTGCGAGGAGGGGGGGAGCCCGGGCCGAAGGGCCTGGCCTGGGGACGATGCAGCGAGATTGTAGTGCTGTGTGGCGCCACCCATTCCTCTCCCCCTAACCCTCCAGCCTCCCAAGCGCCACCCCTGGCGTGGGTTTATTAGGCGGGCTGGGCCACTCCCGAAGGACGAGGGGTGGGGCCGCCGCTAAAGGAGTTGCGGGCCAAAGCCTAGGGCACCAGGTATTCCCGGGCGGACTCCATCCAAGTACTAACCAGGCCCGACCCTGCTTCGCTTCCCAGATCAGAGGAGATCGGGCGCGTTCAAGCCGCTGTGGCCATAGACGCTGGGAGTAGGCTCCCGGGGCCACAAGAGCGGCGGACCGCCCTGTGTGGTGAGCGCGAACCAGGCTGCAGGGCTGCTCCCATCCGGAGCATCTCCCCGCTGGCCGGCTCCGCCAGGGCCCCGCCTCCCGCCTGCTTCCCGCCTCCACAAAACGCCGCCTGGGTGGACTTCCTTTTATTCCTTGCCCGCAGCGAGGCCCCTTAGAGCCATCTGTGGCTCCACGGGGCCGCTACCACTTCCCTGGAGGAGGCAGAAGACAGACAGACAGGGGTTGGGAGTTTGGGAGGAGGGGGGACGGACGTACAGGATGGGACACCGACTGGGACAGACGCACTGAGGCTGAGTTGAAGTGGCAGCTTCCCCACAGTAGTGCCGTGGTGCCCGGGGCTGGGCTCCGTTGCGGATGCAGTGCCAGGGCGCTGTCAGTCACCGTGGGACCCCGGGGCAGGCATCCATGGTCCGGGGATTGCAGCCGGGCTCCGAGCCCGCACGGGGTCCCGCATGCGGGAGGAGAGGGGCAGCCACAGGCACCCTCCTTGTGTGGGTTGTGTGCATGCCCGCCTGCCTGCTTTTCCCTGTGGTGGTCTCTCCTGGAACCCGAGGGCACGTGCGCTCCCTATTCCCGCCGTTTTGTCCAGCTCTTTTGGTGCTGGGGGCGGGGCCACCGAGGCAGGCGGGAAGGGAGGGCGCCTGGTGCTCCTGGGACATGAAAGGGGGGCGGGGAGGGGTCGCGGTGCTGTCCAGCGGAGACACATCTTTCCGGTGGGGTGGGGCGAGTGGCCTTCCCCTTGGGCCGGTGTCCGGCGACACCCCGAGTCTCTGTCTCGGGACCCAGGTGCAGGCAGACCGATAGTCTTCCCCTGGGCTGTGTCCCGAGGTGCCAAGGACGTCCTTGGCTGGAGAAAGCCGCCTAAGGCCTAGGCAGGCCTGCGCCTGCAGACAGACCGGGGCTTGGGCGTTGGGGGCGGGACGAAAGTCTGCTTGCAGAGGGCTTGCGGGAGGGAAGGGGACTAAGAAGGGGGTGCGAGGAGGGGGGGAGCCCGGGCCGAAGGGCCTGGCCTGGGGACGATGCAGCGAGATTGTAGTGCTGTGTGGCGCCACCCATTCCTCTCCCCCTAACCCTCCAGCCTCCCAAGCGCCACCCCTGGCGTGGGTTTATTAGGCGGGCTGGGCCACTCCCGAAGGACGAGGGGTGGGGCCGCCGCAAAAGGAGTTGCGGGCCAAAGCCTAGGGCACCAGGTATTCCCGGGCGGACTCCATCCAAGTACTAACCAGGCCCGACCCTGCTTCGCTTCCCAGATCAGAGGAGATCGGGCGCGTTCAAGCCGCTGTGGCCATAGTCGCTGGGAGTAGGCTCCCGGGGTCACAAGAGCGGCGGACCGCCCTGTGTGGTGAGCGCGAACCAGGCTGCAGGGCTGCTCCCATCCGGAGCATCTCCCCGCTGGCCGGGGGAGGCAGGGCCCCGCCTCCCGCCTGCTCCCCGCCTCCTCCAAACGTCCCCTGGGTGGACTGCCTTTTACTCCTTGCCCGCAGCGAGGCCCCTTAGAGCCATCTGTGGCTCCACGGGGCCGCTACCACTTCCCTGGAGGAGGCAGAAGACAGACAGACAGGGGTTGGGAGTTGGGGAGGAGGGGGGACGGACGCACAGGATGGGACACCGACTGGGACAGAGGCACTGAGGCTGAGTTTAAGTGGCAGCTTCCCCACAGTAGTGCCGTGGTGCCCGGGGCTGGGCTCCGTTGCGGATGCAGTGCCAGGGCGCTGTCAGTCACCGTGGGACCCCGGGGCAGGCATCCATGGTCCGGGGATTGCAGCCGGGCTCCGAGCCCGCACGGGGTCCCGCATGCGGGAGGAGAGGGGCAGCCACAGGCACCCTCCTTGTGTGGGTTGTGTGCATGCCCGCCTGCCTGCTTTTCCCTGTGGTGGTCTCTCCTGGAACCCGAGGGCACGTGCGCTCCCTATTCCCGCCGTTTTGTCCAGCTCTTTTGGTGCTGGGGGCGGGGCCACCGAGGCAGGCGGGAAGGGAGGGCGCCTGGTGCTCCTGGGACATGAAAGGGGGGCGGGGAGGGGTCGCGGTGCTGTCCAGCCGAGACACATCTTTCCGGTGGGGTGGGGCGAGTGGCCTTCCCCTTGGTCCGGTGTCCGGCGACACCCCGAGTCTCTGTCTCGGGACCCAGGTGCAGGCAGACCGATAGTCTTCCCCTGGGCTGTGTACCGAGGTGCCAAGGATGTCCTTGGCTGGAGAAAGCCGCCTAAGGCCTAGGCAGGCCTGCGCCTGCAGACAGACCGGGGCTTGGGCGTTGGGGGCGGGACGAAAGTCTGCTTGCAGAGGGCTTGCGGGAGGGAAGGGGACTAAGAAGGGGGTGCGAGGAGGGGGGGAGACCGGGCCGAAGGGCCTGGCCTGGGGCCGATGCAGCGAGATTGTAGTGCTGTGTGGCGCCACCCATTCCTCTCCCCCTAACCCTCCAGCCTCCCAAGCGCCACCCCTGGCGTGGGTTTATTAGGCGGGCTGGGCCAC
This sequence comes from Rhinolophus hipposideros, assembly GCF_964194185.1. Taxonomy (NCBI): domain Eukaryota; kingdom Metazoa; phylum Chordata; class Mammalia; order Chiroptera; family Rhinolophidae; genus Rhinolophus; species Rhinolophus hipposideros. Next base: position 44,920 of record NW_027669124.1, on the reverse strand, counting down.
TCCCGAAGGACGAGGGGTGGGGCCGCCGCAAAAGGAGTTGCGGGCCAAAGCCTAGGGCACCAGGTATTCCCGGGCGGACTCCATCCAAGTACTAACCAGGCCCGACCCTGCTTCGCTTCCCAGATCAGAGGAGATCGGGCGCGTTCAAGCCGCTGTGGCCATAGACGCTGGGAGTAGGCTCCTGGCGCCACAAGAGCGGCGGACCGCCCTGTGTGGTGAGCGCGAACCAGGCTGCAGGGCTGCTCCCATCCGGAGCATCTCCCCGCTGGCCGGCTCAGCCAGGGCCCCGCCTCCCGCCTGCTCCCCGCCTCCTCCAAACGTCCCCTGGGTGGACTGCCTTTTACTCCTTGCCCGCAGCGAGGCCCCTTAGAGCCATCTGTGGCTCCACGGGGCCGCTACCACTTCCCTGGAGGAGGCAGAAGACAGACAGACAGGGGTTGGGAGTTGGGGAGGAGGGGGGACGGACGCACAGGATGGGACACCGACTGGGACAGAGGCACTGAGGCTGAGTTTAAGTGGCAGCTTCCCCACAGTAGTGCCGTGGTGCCCGGGGCTGGGCTCCGTTGCGGATGCAGTGCCAGGGCGCTGTCAGTCACCGTGGGACCCCGGGGCAGGCATCCATGGTCCGGGGATTGCAGCCGGGCTCCGAGCCCGCACGGGGTCCCGCATGCGGGAGGAGAGGGGCAGCCACAGGCACCCTCCTTGTGTGGGTTGTGTGCATGCCCGCCTGCCTGCTTTTCCCTGTGGTGGTCTCTCCTGGAACCCGAGGGCACGTGCGCTCCCTATTCCCGCCGTTTTGTCCAGCTCTTTTGGTGCTGGGGGCGGGGCCACCGAGGCAGGCGGGAAGGGAGGGCGCCTGGTGCTCCTGGGACATGAAAGGGGGGCGGGGAGGGGTCGCGGTGCTGTCCAGCCGAGACACATCTTTCCGGTGGGGTGGGGCGAGTGGCCTTCCCCTTGGTCCGGTGTCCGGCGACACCCCGAGTCTCTGTCTCGGGACCCAGGTGCAGGCAGACCGATAGTCTTCCCCTGGGCTGTGTCCCGAGGTGCCAAGGACGTCCTTGGCTGGAGAAAGCCGCCTAAGGCCTAGGCAGGCCTGCGCCTGCAGACAGACCAGGGCTTGGGCGTTGGGGGCGGGACGAAAGTCTGCTTGCAGAGGGCTTGCGGGAGGGAAGGGGACTAAGAAGGGGGTGCGAGGAGGGGGGGAGCCCGGGCCGAAGGGCCTGGCCTGGGGCCGATGCAGCGAGATTGTAGTGCTGTGTGGCGCCACCCATTCCTCTCCCCCTAACCCTCCAGCCTCCCAAGCGCCACCCCTGGCGTGGGTTTATTAGGCGGGCTGGGCCACTCCCTAAGGACTAGGGACAGGGCGGCCGCCAAAGGAGTTGCGGGCCAAAGCCTAGGGCACCCGGTATTCCGGGGCGGACCCCATCCACGTACTAACCAGGCCCGACCCTGCTTCGCTTCCCAGATCAGAGGAGATCGGGCACGTTCAAGTCGCTGTGGCCATAGACGCTGGGAGCAGGCTCCAGGCGCCACAAGATCGGCGGACCGCCCAGTATGGTGAGCGCGAACCAGGCTGTAGGGCTGCTCCCATCCGGAGCATCTCCCCGCTGGCCGGCTCCGCCTCGGACGCGCCTCCGCGGGACTTTTCAACCAAGTCCCGATCGGGAGACGTGACCGTACACCGCCCGCGCGTGTGGCCGGGGAGGTAGTCACCGGCCCGTGTGCGTGTTCGCGTGGGTCGGTGTCGCCGGACGCGACTCCCCGTAGCCCCGTTCCGGGGTTGGGGGCCGGGGTCGGGCCCTGCGGGGGAGGCGCGTGGAGGGCGAGGAGGACCGGCACACGGGGGCACGGGCGGGGTCCCGGTCGTCCGACTCGACTTTTCCTCCCCCGTTTCCTCGCCTCCGGAGACCGAGCGGCCGACCGGTCGTTTGGCGTGGGCCGCTGGAGCCCCCGTTCGTCGGAGGCGCCTCCGTGGTACGTTTCCCCTCACGCCCCCCTCCGCGACTCCCAATTCGGAGGCGCGGTAGTTCGTGGCGCCCCCTGCCCGCGCCCGCGAACGTTGCGTGCGGGGCCATCTCGTCTCCACGCCCTCCTCGCCTGTCTTCGGGGCTCCCCGGCTTCGGGGGTCGACCAGGTGACCCAGCCGACCCTCCAACCCGCGGGGATGGGGTGGTGACCGGGGTCCGGTGGCCCGAGCCTAGTTCCGAGGAGGCCGCTGAGGTCCGTGGGTAGGCCCCGCCGACGGACGCGGTAATTTTTTCGCCAGAGACCCACATTTTGTGCCACCAGAGAGGTGTGGACGCGCTGTCCTCCGGTGACGGTCCCCGATGGGGGCCGGGCCCCTCGGCCGCGTGCGCGTGGGGTGCCCTTCGGGGCGCTTGCTCGCCGCCGCCGCCCGATGCCCAGGCTCCCGTCTCTGGTGCGCGAGCCGCCCGCTGGGCCTGCGCGCCGGCTCGCGCGTAAGCCAGGCGTCCCGGAGGGCCGCGGTCGACGGGACCCCTCCGGTCTCTGGCACCCGAGGGTGGCGTTGCGGGGTGGCAGGCGTTGGCGGGTTCTCTCGCCGCGCGGGTCCCCTCCTCGCCGTGTCCACACGCGGGTGCGGCCCGGGTGCCTAGGTGCCCCGTGCTGCGGCTGGCCGCGCGCTGCCTCCTCGCGGGGCTTCGCCGCCAGCTGAGCCGCGTGGGAAGGGGGGGTGCGGCGAGGCTGAAGCAGGCTCCTCCGATCGCTGTCCTCGCTGCGCTACCTTTCCCGCGGCCCTTCCCCGTTGTGTTTCGATCGATGTGGTGACGTCGCGCTCTCCCGGGCCGGGCCTAATCCGCGCCAGACGAGGGACGGACATTCATGGCGAATGGGACCGGTCTTCTCGCTCTGCCTGCGGGCCCCTCGCCTCTCCCACCCGCCCGATGGCGTCGTGCGGAAGGCAGGGGTGCGGAATCCGGCCCGACCCCGTTCCCCCCCCCGCCTCCTGCCTCACGGCGCTGGCGGGGCCAGGGGTCTCCTGACGCAGCGGACACTCTCCGCCCCGGCTTCGGCCGTGTCTCGCGTTTGCGGCTCTTCCCTCCCCCACGGAGGGGAGGGCCGTGCCGCCGCGGCGCCTTGCGCGCCTCGCCCGGCCGTCTGTTGGTGCCCCTGGAGCGCTCCAGGTCGTTCCTCAGGTGCCCGAGGCCGAGCCGGTGGTGTCGCTTCCCGGTCCCGGCGGCCCCGTCGTGTCGTCCCGTGAGAGTGCGCGGGGGTCGAGTCGGTAAGGTCGAGGGAGGCGTCCCTTCACTCCCCGCCCGCGGGGGGCGTCGGGTGCCTCGTCGTGTTGCCCCTTGCTCGCGTTTGGCGTTCGGGGCTCGACACGGACGGGCGCCGTGCCGCGTCTCGCCTCCCCCCGCCGTGGGAGAGGTGTGGCGTTGGGCGGTTGTGGCGGTTGACTTTCCGGCCGCTGGCCGCCTGTGGAGGGGGTGGCGCGCTCGCGCTTCTCGTGGACGGCGGCGTCTTCCGCCCCCGTGTCGCTGAGCGCGCTCCTCCGCCTCCGGCCGTCGTTCCGTCTTCCTTTACCCGTGCCGCAGACCCCCGCTCCCAGGCGCCGGCGTCCGAGCGCTTCGGCCGTGCCCGACGGGGAAACGTCCCGGGCTCGGGGGCGATGCCCCCTCGGTGAGGAAGCCTTCTCTAGCGATCCGAAGAGGGTGCCTTGGGGTACCGCACCCCCCCAGTCGCCGCCCCTCGTCTGCGCGTGTTTGGCCAGCTCGCAGGGGGCTCCTCCGCTCCGTGTGGCGTGAGGGCCCCCGACGAGCGATGCTCTCCGGCCTACCGCGGCCCGCGCCTCCCCCCACCGAGTCGGGGGAGGGTCACGCACGGGCCCGGGCCCGGCATCTCCGGCGCGGTCGTGACCTCGCCGTGTGTGCGCCGTGCGGCGCTTGGCGCGGCGTGAGGCGTGAGGCGGGGCGGCCCCGCCTCCGACGCCTCCCGCTTCTTCTCCGCGTCGAGCGGGTCTCCGCCCGCTCGCGTGCCGAGGCGCGGCCGGCGGGCGCCGCGCGGGCACGGGTCGGACCGCCTCGCCCGGGGCGGGTCGTGCCCCGGGGTGTGGGGGCGTTCCCCCGAGCCGCGACCGGACGGCTGCAGAGAGGGGAGACGGCTGCCGCTGCGGGGGCGTTTCTCCTCGGCGGCGACGAGTTCGCGCGGGTGGCCCCCGGCGGAGGGGGCCGGGCGGTGGCCAGGCTCGCGGGAGAGGGTGGTTCGAGGCCGGTAGGCGTCACGGGCGTCGCGGGGCCGCCCTCGTGTGTGGCGGTGGGATCCCCGCGCGTTTTCCCGGTGGCCCGCCCGCGTCCTCGCCCCTTCCCCGTGGTCCTGCGCCCGCGCCCTCTCCCCGCGGGCTCCCGTCTTGCGCACGGCCCCCACCTCCTCCTCGCCGCTCCCGCTTCGCCCCGCGCCCGTCCCTTCGCGCCCGGGAGCTACCGAGGCTGGCCTCCCGCCGCGCGGGTGTCGACCCCGTCCCCACCCCGGGGCGGACGGCGGCTCCCCCGGCGGGGCGCCCCACGGGCCCGATGACGCGGGGGGCAGGCGCGCGCGTGAGGCTCGGCGAGGGAGCGGGGTCGGCGGGGTCCGCGGCGGCGGCGGCGGCCCCCGAGGGTCCCCCGCGAGGCGCGGAGTCTTGACGGGGGTGGAGACGGTGCCAGTCGGCGCCCCGGGTGCCGCGGGACCGCTTTCGTTGCCCGGAGGGGGCCCCCGGCGGTGTGACCCCGCGTGTGTTCCCGGCGGTCGACTCGCTTCCGACGCTCGTTGCGTGGCCCCGAAGCGCTTTGCGGCGGCCTCGTGGCTCCGTCCCCGCCGTCGTCGGGCCCCGCCCGGCCGTCTCGTCCGTCGCCTTCTCTCCCCGCCGTCCGTGTTTGCCGACTCGGGGCCCCGCGCCCCCGGTGCGCGGCGCCTCCCCCCGGG
>NW_027669124.1:0-25000 GCF_964194185.1 Rhinolophus hipposideros | reverse complement strand
TGGAAAGAGGGGTCCGTCCCCAAGGGGCCGTTTGACTCCTAAATAGAAGGGACTTTACACAGTTCTCCCGAGCACCCCAAGTGCCGTCAACCTGCAGAGAGTCGTTGGCTGTGTCCCCTTCCCTCCAATCAAACCTGTTTTTATTATGAACAAAATGGAATATTTATTTGAGAGGTGGGTGTTAATATTTCTGATTTTAGTAAATGTAGAACGTAAACCTGTTTCGCTAAAACCGGTCGCCAAACGTGGTACTGACACAGAAGCCTATGTGATGTCGCTGGTTTTCTCCCCATTCAGGTTGTTTGAGTCATCGCAGGCCATGAGAATTTCTTTCTTAGTGGAAGTATTTTGCGGGGAGGTGACGGCAACGTGTCTTTCACTGTAAGAATTTCTTTACATTTACCCATTCACCGTATTGCCTGATCACACCTTGTACGTTAAACCGAAGGGCTAGATGCGAGGAGGATGACGTGAGTTCCATCGGTGGTAGTGGAAGGTGGTTGCAGGTAGAAAAGTAGGGGAATCTCTGGGATCAGATAAAAGTGACATGGACGGAGGACACATCCTTGCTTTACACCGGTGGATGAGAGATGGTGAATAATGCATATTTACAGCACAGAGGTGGTATTCCGGACGAGGTGACAATGAGGATTTCTGTGGTCTTAGGCTCTGGTGCAGCAGGTCTTGCCCTGAGGGGTAGGTATGGGGAAAGAAATGACTCTGAAATTCCGAGGGTATATCGTCTTCAATGCCAAAAGACGATAGAGAGTCTCCCTGCAGGTAAACGTCGACGTCTGTCCAAAACAGTACAGGCCAAAGATGTGACCACTGCCTGTGACCCACTTTCAGTTACCACGCTTCCCCAAAACGAGACCTAGGTGGACAATCAGCTCGAATGAGTATTTTGCAGTAAAGATTTTAAGGTAAGACTCACTCTTATAGAAAACCCGGTGCGATATTATACTGTATTAAAAGACGAGGTCTTATGTTAATTTTTGCTCCAAAAGACGCATAAGAGCTGATGGTACGGTTAGATTTCGTTTCGGGGAAACACGGTAGTAATCTCTAAGTGGTTGATGTTGGTGTTGATATCCCACCGCCTGCAAGGCTGGCCCCTTCCAAATTGGGTTTAGAATGTGCCTCCTTTTTGGTACACAAGGCGGGGATCGGATTTTACCTCAGTGAACTCTATGCTCATAAACTGTTAAAATGACCGATTGTCTGTTTTTACCACCATTATAGAAACACGCGCGCAGTCACACAGACGCTCTAGTGTGTTCAGCGTTGTCTCCCACTCCTCTCCGCGCCCAAACGGATCCTCACATGAGAATATTTGTTTTGAAGAGGTGACCGGAGACGGAGACTGGAAAGGGGTTGTGTCTTGAGGCGAACGGGCACGGACTTAGAAGACGCCCGAGCACAGGCGCGACAACACTGCCACCTTGTGACTGACTGATGCCCTGCGACCCGATCGACTGGGGTGCAGGATCATTGAGGAGGGAGAGAGAGAGAGAGAGAGAGAGAGAGAGAGAGAGAGAGAGAGAGAGAGAGAGAGAGAGAGAGAGAGAGAAACGTCATGGGGAAGTGCCGGTGGTGGAAACGTCCCCCTCGTAGGAGCTCGGGGAGAAGTGACCGATCCCCAAAACATGGGGGGGGGGCAGAATGTTGAAAGGTGAATTGTCCTGACTCGCAAAAGATCGTGACGGTCCGTGTAGACGTGTGTCACGTGTTGACCCCCACAGTTTGACTGTTGCGGGAAGCAGATCTCCCTCCCCCCCCCCGCCCCCCGCCCCGAGTCCCCCTTGCGCGTCCGGGGTCGCGTCGTGGCGGGCGGGAGCTCGGTGGCCGAAGCCGGCCCGCTCCGTGCCCGGAGAGGCCATCCGAGGTGGGCCGGGACGAGGTCCGGCGTCCGGGCCGGCGGCGGGGAGCCCTCGCCGGTTCGCGATCCGGATCCGTCCCGCTGACGTTCGCTCCGGTTGTCGGGCGCCACCTGGCGGCCGCTTTTATATCGTCTCTTCCCTCCGGAGCTCCGGCGACCGCGCCAAGGGGAGGGATCTGGCCGCTGTGCCCGGGGAGGCGTTGCGGGCGGCCGGCGTCACCGGCGGAAGCGTCCCGGTGGTGCCGGGGCGACGTCGCGGCGCCCGTTCGCCGGAGATTGGAGGTGCAGGTTTCTGAGGGAGTGACCGCCGCCCGTCTCCGAGGCTGCCCGGTCGTGTCGACCGGCGCACGCAGGTGCCCCTCCGCCCTCGGGGAACCGAACGTGGACGCCGCGGAGGAACGTGAGAGGGCGGGACGCGCCCGTTGCGCCGCGCGGCCGCCCGTCCCGCGGGCGGGCGGGCCTGCCTGGCGTCGGCCCTACCGTGTCGATCGCACTTGGTTTTTCCCGCGGCCCGCTCCGGAGGTGCCCAGCGACCCTGGGCCGCGCGGGATGGCCCGTCCGGCGCCCCGCGGGCCCGGCCGCGGTCCCTCCCGCGGGCCGGTCCTCGGACGCGCCTCCGCGGGACTTTTCAACCAAGTCCCGATCGGGAGACGTGACCGTACACCGCCCGCGCGTGTGGCCGGGGAGGTAGTCACCGGCCCGTGTGCGTGTTCGCGTGGGTCGGTGTCGCCGGACGCGACTCCCCGTAGCCCCGTTCCGGGGTTGGGGGCCGGGGTCGGGCCCTGCGGGGGAGGCGCGTGGAGGGCGAGGAGGACCGGCACACGGGGGCACGGGCGGGGTCCCGGTCGTCCGACTCGACTTTTCCTCCCCCGTTTCCTCGCCTCCGGAGACCGAGCGGCCGACCGGTCGTTTGGCGTGGGCCGCTGGAGCCCCCGTTCGTCGGAGGCGCCTCCGTGGTACGTTTCCCCTCACGCCCCCCTCCCCGACTCCCAATTCGGAGGCGCGGTAGTTCGTGGCGCCCCCTGCCCGCGCCCGCGAACGTTGCGTGCGGGGCCATCTCGTCTCCACGCCCTCCTCGCCTGTCTTCGGGGCTCCCCGGCTTCGGGGGTCGACCAGGTGACCCAGCCGACCCTCCAACCCGCGGGGATGGGGTGGTGACCGGGGTCCGGTGGCCCGAGCCTAGTTCCGAGGAGGCCGCTGAGGTCCGTGGGTAGGCCCCGCCGACGGACGCGGTAATTTTTTCGCCAGAGACCCACATTTTGTGCCACCAGAGAGGTGTGGACGCGCTGTCCTCCGGTGACGGTCCCCGATGGGGGCCGGGCCCCTCGGCCGCGTGCGCGTGGGGTGCCCTTCGGGGCGCTTGCTCGCCGCCGCCGCCCGATGCCCAGGCTCCCGTCTCTGGTGCGCGAGCCGCCCGCTGGGCCTGCGCGCCGGCTCGCGCGTAAGCCAGGCGTCCCGGAGGGCCGCGGTCGACGGGACCCCTCCGGTCTCTGGCACCCGAGGGTGGCGTTGCGGGGTGGCAGGCGTTGGCGGGTTCTCTCGCCGCGCGGGTCCCCTCCTCGCCGTGTCCACACGCGGGTGCGGCCCGGGTGCCTAGGTGGCAGTGTTCATAGCTGTTACAGTACCACTGACTATTCCCTATGCTGTACTCCACATCCTGTGGCTATATATGTGTTAAATTGTGGTTGACATTCAGTATTGTTCAGCCTCGGGTGTACACTGCAGGGGTCGGGCGTCTACACCGTCCGTGGGGCGGTCTGTCTGATGGGACGGGTGCCCGTCTGCCGCTTGCAGGGTTTTCACGGCATTGTTGATTACATTCCCCAAAGTGTCTTTCGTATGTATCCCCGTGGCAATGTTGTGGCTACTGATTTGCACTTTCTGGTCCCCTCGGCTTCTCCCCCACCCCCACCCCCCAGCATCTGGCAACCCTCGGTTTTTCCTCTATATCTCTGAGACTGTTTCTGTTTAGTTTGCTCATTTAGGTTGCCCACTCTAATGATCATTTGAAAACGGAAGTGGCGGGGGATTTCATTGGTTTGTCACGGTGAACGCCGCTGGGGAAAGTGCAGTTGGCGGCGGGCAGGCCGTCCCGCGGGTCCTCGGCCGAGGCCACAGGGGGCCCTGTCGCGTCTCCCGAGGAAGGCCGCGCCCAGGCTTCGCAGAGAGGTCCCTGCCCGCGGCCCCGCCCGCGGCCCCGCCTCACGTGTGTGCCCTCTTCTTGGCCCGCAGAGCCCCCCGGCGCGGACCCGGACACGCTGCGAGCCGGCGCGCGGGGCTTCACCGGCTGCCTCTCCGCCGTGCGCTTCGGCCCCGCCACCCCGCTGAAGGCGGCGCTGCTCCCCGGCCGCCCGGGCCCAGTCGCCGTCCGCGGACAGGTGGCCGCGTCCCGCTGTGCCCCGGGGGCGGGGCCCGGAGCCCCGGCGCGCGCGGCGACCCGGCCGCCCGCAGGTGGCGCAGGTGCGTGGCCCTCCGCCCGCGGCCTGCCAGCCGCTCTGCGTCCCGAGGCTCCCCGAAGTCCTCTGTGGGTCCGCCTTCCCCTTCTCTGCCCTTTCCAGTCTCAGTGCCTCGGCTCTCGTTCATTTCTATGGCTGCGATTGTCTGCTTTCAACTGTTTGTGGATTTTCAAAAGTCCGCCTTTCCACCCCCCCTGTCGTTCTGCCTTTTTCTACTGTAGGTCGTTCTGGACCGATAGATGGGGGCGAGCCCTGGGTCAGAGCGGACGGACATGGCTCCGCGGTCATTGGAGGTAACAGGCCCGCGAAGGGCACCCTCGGAGGTGCTGTCGCTGTCAGCGGGATCCCCACGGGAGAACCGCGCCACGGAGGCCTCAGAGGCAGGCCACACCCCTGTGACGTGTGGTGCACAGGTGGCCCCCGTGCGGCACGGCTGCCAGGGCCCTAAAACTGCCGTGTTATGCGAAACAAGAGCTCCTACAAAAGGGGTTAGGCTCCAAAAATCAAAAACACAAAGTATCATATTTTTATAATTCAGTGAAATATCTTGATTAAAGCAATTTTCACCCAAAAAAAAAGAAAAAAAAATACAAGAGTTTTCTCTGGGAAATCAAGCTTTTAAATGCTTTTGTGTTTTATAAATCGAAATTAATACATTTCAGTTTTAGGGTACATAAAGGTATTTTTTTCTTCTCTCATTTATGGTTTTTGCTTCCCCCAAGTTCTCTGCCTGTTACATACCTGTTTTCTTAATTCAGGAAATGAAATTTCCTATTTCATTTTGCTCAGACGACCCAGCAGAAGCCTGGGCCAGCGCCCACCGAGGTCCGAATGGAACTCAGCGCTGCCCACAGGCCACCTCTGAAGCTTGAGGCGCCTGGGCCTTGCACGTGGGCTCCGGGTGCCCTTGACCTTGGCCACGGGGCTCTGTGCGCAGGCGCAGCCCTCGGCCTCTGCCCCGTGCACCGTTGCTTGGTGACCGCCGTTCTGGGCGGAGAGATTCCAAACCGCCTTGCTGTCCTGCGGGGATACTGTGGCGACTGGAGTTGGCTGCTCTAGAGGCTACTGTTGGCTGGCGCGGAGAAAACAGGCGTGAGAAGTGCGGAGGAGGTTCTGAAGCCCGTGGCTTGGCCATGAGGAGGTTCATTGGCTTAGGGATTCTGAAGGTCAGGTCCGGCTTGGGTTTCCGAAGGAGACCCCAGAGCGATGGTGGTGGCTGGCAGCCTGAGACCGGAGGTGGGGTCACCTCGGAGTCCGGGTACTGCATCCGAGACAAAGATCTCCAAAAAATCCACAGAGCTGCCTCCAGGGGCGACGTGGCCGGAGTGCAGAAGCTGCTCTCGCTCCATCCAGAGAGACTGAACGACAGAGACCGGCAGAAGAGGTGAGCGGGCCTGGGGGGCCGCTGGGCACGGGCCGGAGGCGGCGGGGGCCTGGGAGAGGGGCCCACCTGCCGGCTCCCCCGGGAGGAGCGCAGCCTGGGCGGGGCCCTTACCTGGGGGCCAGGGCCCAGGCCCACGTGGTGAGCACCAGGACAAACTCTCAAGGTCCCGTCACTCATAATTCCCCTTATAAAGCACTTTACTGACAATGTTAAACCAATTTAACTAAATATCAGTAATAGAAATGAAAACAAGTATATGCAGCATTTTACTTTTGATGTGCACAGTTTTAGACCACATTGTTAAACACTATAGAAAAGTCCGTAATGAGAAAACTAATTCCCATAATAGAGCGACTTGTGGGCTAAAAGTTCTTCAGCTAAAACCCAGTATCCGTTTTACATCAGTGTCCACCCATGTATGTATGGTGTTTATTGAGGGGCCTTAGAAGGGAAGCTTCCAGTGGAAGATGGCTGTGGTCTTGGCTAGGAAGACTCGTTTTCTCACCGTGTGTGCTCTTCCTCTAGTTATCAGTTTTCCATAAGCCAACTAAACTCTCAGGGTTTTAAAAGTTTTGGGTTGCACATGCTCTTTGATTGTAGTGATAAAATTAAGAATCATTCTGTATAGTAGACGAAGATTTGCCCTTCTAGGTGTCAACGGGTGCTGTATTGCCACAATTTCTTTACTAAGAGCTGAAAAGAGAGATAAATGATTGGAATATAGCAGAAAATGCCCAAACACCCTAATATATGCAGGATGTTAGAGCTTCATAGTGATGACATTTAGGGTTAGTAGAAAATATGAATTACTCATGAATGATGGAAAAATACCTGTTAAGTATTTGGAGAAAATTCGTTAGATTTTCATATCACAAAAATAAGATCCAGATGTACTGTAGATTAAAAACTATAAATATACGAAATGAGGAAAGTACCAGAAGAAAACAGAAATTCCTATTCATACATTTTTTTATGTTGGCGAAGACTTCAAAAAAACCAAGAGTTCAGAAGGTTGGTTGAGCAATATAAGAAATCAATAGTCTCTGTATATCAGATAATAATACTAACAAAGCACAAGAAAAGGTACTTGTAAATTATGTACAGCATACACATATCAGGGAAAAGTGTATCTTTGTTTTATAGAGAAGTGTCTGAAATCAACAGAAAAAAAGCAGTCGAATTTTGAATTTGACCAAGTTCTTTCTGTGTATCTATAAGTGACCAATACTTAGTGTCCTAGGTAAAAAAAAAAAAAGGAATTAAAGTTGCAAAAGAAATGAAAACTTCTTTTCCATCCTCAAAGGTTGAGAAGATGAGGAACCATGGTACTTGTACAGCTGCTTCAAATTTAAGTTGCTTCTGACTTTTCAAAGAGGCAGTTTGGTGATAAGTACCACATTTAAAAATGTATATTCCCTTTACCCATCAATTTCAAGCACTAAAATATCTTTATGAAATAATTAGATAAATCACATACAATTTGCTTTTCTCAGCACTGCTTACAATATCAATGTCTTGTGAAAAATTCACATCAACGGATTTCGTAAATAAATTGCAGTGCGTCTGTAGGGTGGAATTACCTGAGACCATTGAAGGTGGTATGGATAATACATACATGTTTACATGCAAAGATGTACTTTGGTAGATTGGAAAAGGAGAAAGCATTCCTTTGATTATATAGACACACACAGACTATGATGTTATTTTAGCCAAAAATATGTGCAAACTTGATATCTGAGTGTTTGTACTGTGACATTTTCTTTTTTAAAAAATCTGATCTCTACACTGAACATATACAGGAATTCTAGTAACAGCTTGTTATTAATAAAGTAATCCCAGGTAATATTTCATTATTCCCAGGAATATGCATCTTGTACAGATTAAAACAATTTCTCACTTCTATGTCCAAATTTTTTTTTTAAAGATTGGTATTTTCTGGCAACTTTTAGCCTCTTCAAAAGTAAAGGCAGTCTTTTTATCTGTGCTGGTAGAAGTTCATGTATCTATATTTCTGTACACACTTATTTTTTTATTATATAGAGCTTCACTACCTATAATATTAAATGATTTTTGATTCATCATTTTGGTTCTGTCTTTATGGAAATCAAAAATAGCACATATAAGTGATTATTACTATTGCAGAAGTACTGCATTACTATAAACATTTTGTTTAAAAACATTGAACTCTCCAGCTGTAGTTATCCCTTCTTTCAATGCATTTATTCATCAGATATACACTGAATACCTGTTATGGAGCAGACACAGTCTACTCGGGACTCTCAGAATCTATCTCTCAGGCCCTCTTCATCCTTAAAAACTTTATGTTGCCCAGTAGGAGCGAAATGAAAAATTGTAAATGGAAGTATTAGTACCTAATATCCATTGAAGCTTTTCCTCCCTCGTTTCAAACAAAAGGATTTCTCCAGTTAGGACATTGTGAACAGTGACCAAACTTGCTGTTTAGCTAGTGTACAATAGTATTAAATGCGAGTATCGATCACTGGAAATCATCCGATTTTCATGTAATCTATGAATCAAAACAGTCAATGAAAGGAGCCATCCCTAGTCACTTGAATGCTGAGTCTCTTTTGGCTTCAGGTTTCTTGAAAATCAAAACAAGAATTTCTTGGTGATGTTAGTCCTCTTTCCCCATGATGCTCTTAAGAATGAACATTTATTTAGATGCCAACTTATGATGAGAACTGCGGAGGAAGGTCTGGTGTGTTTCCATTATTTCACTTCACGTTAGGGTGGTAGGATGCCCGTTCTTGTAAATACCAGTAAGAAATTATTTAAATGCTCCAATTATACTTTCAAGGCATTCTGAATTATACATTGCCTTCCAGAGTCAGAGGTGTTAAAATATGAGAAAAGAAGCATCTTAGAATCACTGAAATACAGTGTGCTTTCTTAATCCTTAAAACACAGCTGCAAAGTAGGTGGAATGATATCATTTTACTTAATTGAAATGTTGTCTTTTAAAGTAGTAGTGATGGTAATGATTCTGATAATATTACCAAACAGTTATTGAGCTGTGTGTTTTGTGCTAGGAACCTAAGTAAACACTTTGCATAGATTCCCATGTAAGCCCACAACAGTGTCCTGTGATGTTAACTACAGTTTTTATCCCCATTTTGTTGATGAGGAAATGGAGGCACACAAAGGCTAAGGGACAGCTAATAAGTGGTCGAGTTAAATTAGGATCAGACCCGAGTTGAGCTGATTCCCCAGGGCATGCTCTCTGTAGTCACATAGGCTGCTCTGTCCTTAGTGTGGCGAGTAACAAGAGCTCGTGAATATTGTACTTTGTGCAGAAGAAAACTCCATGTTGGTTCTGAAGGCATTGGAGTGGCGCGTCATGTTTACAATTGCATGCAGAGCTGCATGTTTGAGACAGTGCCCTGTAATGTCCTAAATGTCCTCTCACCCTCATAGGACTGCTCTCCATTTGGCCTGCGCCTTTGGCCATGAGGAAGTGGTGACTCTTCTAGCAGAGAAAAAATGCCAGATGAATTTCGGTGACAACAGAAACAAGACAGCTCTAATAAAGGTATGTGGTAGCCAGCTCTGTCAACAGGAGATGGATTTTATTTAACTATTTAGAATAAAAATGAAATAGTTTCAATCAACTATAACTAATTGTGGAAACTTGTGGAATGCTTACTTTGAATTCCCATAATTTACCGTTTATTTAATGACGTATCCTGACAGGCCGTGGAGTGCCAGGAAGAGGAGTGTGCAACAATCCTACTACAGCATGGAGCGGATCCACATGTGAAGGACTTCCGTGACAACACGGCTCTCCACTACGCGGCCATGGGGCACAACACCGCGATAGCTGAACTGCTGCTGCAACACCAGGCAGACATGGAAGCAACCAATGAGGTATAGATCCACAGACTGTATTTACACAATATTTGTAATACATGTGTTTCAGCCACAAGCATTTTATTTCTAGTCGATATATACAGCATGCTGTACACCTGGCCCTGTCGCCATAGAAACAAGTCCAAAGCCAAGTCAGGAAGGGGAAATGGGGTGGCCACAGAAAGGGCCCAGTTCTGTCCTGTAAGAGTCCTGTTACTGCTTAGGAGTCGGTGCCAGGTTCACTCACACCAAGGACTGAAGACCCCGGGGGAGGGAAGTATGTGGGGGTGGCTGCTGCAGGGCAGGGCCTAAGAGATGGGTGTTCCTGGGGGTGGGTGGGAGGAGGAGTGGAGCCTGGGTCCCGCCAGGGAGCTGGGGGTGTGCAGGTAGGGAGGGGAAGCAGCAGGACACTGGCCCTGAGCACCCCAGGCCTCGGGGATTCTGAAGATTAGGGCAGGAAGGCCAGTCACGTTTGGACATCCAGCAAGGGCATCCACCTGCGTTCCTAGCCACTCTGCCAGCCACGGCCCCCCTTGAGGTCTCCACCTCGGAGTGGGGCTCCTGCTCAGCCTTGTGGAGGTGCTGGGCAGGTTTTAGGTGTACAGAGGGAGCAGGTGATGGGGACGCGTTCACCCCTTTTTGTTCCTGGACGTACATCACTGCTCGCCACTGCAACCCCAGCAGGAATGCCCTTGGTTGACAGAGGAAGGGTCAATTTTACATTTTTGGAAGCTCAAGCGTTCCCTGAATGCAAACAGTTGGAACTTAATTTTCTAAAATTTTACTTTACGTGATGATACCTCTAAAGTAGCAGTAGAGGGCACAGCTCTCTTTTATGCACTTACGACAAATTACGTGTGAAAACAAAACTTGTTACAGGCAACACTTCCTTTTTTAAGTGTTTTTTCACGTCCGAGTTGTTTTCCAATTAATGCAAAACAATGTAGGAAGGCAAAATTTGCCTTTGAAATCAGCTTTACCTTAAAACTCAAACAAACAAAAAAGCATTTTACAATATCATAGAAATCTTCCCGCTGTTGACAATTTTTTTTTTTTATAAACAAACGATTTATATAAAGCTATTTAGTACTCATTGGCTAAAGCCTAAGAGGGAAAAAGGAAAGGGAAAGGAAATAACCATCAGAAATATGCAGGGCAATTTGGAAATTTGGCTATTGAAGGGAAATAACAAGAAGACGTTTTTCAAAACCTCATGGACACAGACAGCAGTTCAATATTTGCCAGAGGGTAAAGGGGGGAGGGGAGATAGATGAGGAAAAAGGGGTCAAACATATGGTGGTGGAAGGAGAACTGACTCTGGTGGTGAGCACACAATGCGACATACAGATGCTGTATCATAGAAATGACACTTGTAACCAACGTAATTTTACTAACCAGTGTCACCCCAATAAGTTTAATTAATAAAAAGAGGCTTTTTATTTTTGTTTTTCTTCAGTTTATGTGCTTAGTCAAGGTCCTCTTCAGTTTTGGGGGATAATAATCCTTAGTTTTGAGAGAGAGTTAGTGAGTTTTAAACTTCCCTGAGACCACATCTGGGAAGGCTCCGAATCCACCAGATTGCAGTGAACAGGCGGCAATTAAGTGGGAAAGGAGGGAAGGACAGACAATTAAGTGACATGTCATCTGTTCTGGCAGAAAGAGCCACCTAGGGAAGAGTCTAAACTCTGCTGTGAAATGTAGACTGTCCCATGAGAAGTAAGGGGTTTAGCAATAATGAAATCAAGTTGCATTTTAATTGTTAATCCCGTTTCCACTCCTACCCAGGAAATTAAGTGTGGTTTTCATAAGTGACATGTCTCTTCCACTTTTATTTGGCCTAATCGTCAATGTCAGAGGAAATTGGTGACTTAGGCTAGAGAAGAGACCGAAGGGATCGTCTCCCGGACTAGTTCTCGGCTAGAATTCTGCTGGCGAATCACAGTCACCCTAGGAACTTGGAAACCATTTACAAGCTAGGCTCTTCCTGAAGGTTTTGACTATGGAAAGCTAATAAGGCCTGGACATGTGTTGTTTAGAAATATCTCCCTGAGATTCTGATACAACTCTTGGTTAAGAACTACTAGTGCAATGTATCAATTCGCAGATCTCAAATACTTAAGAAATCTCTAGAAGAGGTGGAGTGTGAGAGGTGATTCTCCTTCAGCTCTCTCCTTCCCAACACTCTTCGCCTGACTTTTGAACTGTCTGTACCTCTGGGCTCGAGAAGTGGAAGGAAATATCATTGGCGGTACCTGCTGGCTTAAAGAAGAAAACCTTTTTCCTTTCAGCCATCAGTCATTCACTGGTGCTCAGAGAATCTTTAGAAATTTGCTGATGGGTGGTCTCCTAATGCATAGAATCGGGCCCTTTAAGAGTTTTGCATGTTTGTTTGTGCTCAGGTTGTTAGATCAACAAATGCTTACTGCAAGTGGGGTTTTCCTGCAGTAATAGGAAATTGTGAACCTACTTTTTTTGCCTGTTGTTCTGTAAATCTCCAGTTTTCTTTTCTTTGTTTTTAATTAAATTTATTGGGATGACAATGGTTATTGTATTTAAATGGGTTTCAAGTGTACATTTCTATAATGCGTCATCTGTATGTCATAGTATGTGCTCACCATCCAGAGTCAGTTCTCCTGCCTTCACTGTATGTTTGACCCCCCCTTACCCTTCTCTACTATCCACCGTCCCCCCCTTACGTTCTGGTCACCACTGAACTGTTGTCTGTGTCTATCAGTTTTTGTTTCCTTGTCTTGTTCGTCTGTTGCTTTCAGTTTAATATCCCTCATATGAGTGAAGTCGGATGGTCCTCGACTTTTTCTGTCCGATTTGTGTTGCATAGCATAATAATGTCATGGTCCATCCGTGTTGTCCCAAAGGGCAGCATTTTATTTTTTCTATGGCAGAGTAGTATGCCATTGTGTATGCATACCACATCTTTTTTATCCAGTCATCTGTTGAAGGACAGTTTGGTTGTCTCCACTCCTTGGCCACCGTAAATGATGCTGCAATGATCGAAAGTGTGTGATAAATTCTCTCAGTATGTCTGTGAAATTCATAGAGCCGTGGCATAATCACGATGGTAGGTTTAAACATGAAATCCCATGAAGTTAGTAGCAATACAGATGGGAAGTGTCAATAATTTAGTGTCAGCAGTCCTATAATGTAATTGTCCATTGGATTAACAATCTGAAAAATGAATACAAATAGATTATGGTTTGAATAAGAATGGGAAAAATTCTTGAAGTGGGTGTAATGAGTCTAAATGACAGTTTTATTGCATGTTGGGGCCCAGTTTTTTAATGAAGCATATGATACTAAAAAACAGAAAGATTTTACATACAAATATTCACATTATACACAAACGTTTGGAAACAGCAGATAAAACATCCCAAGTGGGCCACGGACTAATTATGGCTCCTTGATATGTTTAGTTTACCTCCATATGTTGAGTGAACATCGAAAGTTTTGGAGACTCATGAAGAAATAAGGATGTCAAGCTTCTCCTAAAGAATCAAGCCTGGTCCCCTTGAGCCCTGACTACAGATGGGTGTCCTGTGGCGAGGCTGCGCCTCTTATATGAGACATGTGTTCCCTAGTGTGCTACTGTCCCCACCTGGGTTCTTCACTTACTTGGGTCACCTTCTTTGCCTCCGTAAGCACTGGAGTGTGCGATTCCTGTTTTATAGAATATTTTGATAAACGCTTCAAGATTTTCAAGACAGTCTATATTGATTTATTATACGTATTCTGTATTAATCACCTTAGAATGAGACTGAGTTTTTCAAGCTAGAATTCCTAAGTTGTTTTTCTTTTAAAAAAAACAAAAAACAAAACACTTCCTTTATCATTATACGTCCTATAAATAATCATACCCATTGAAATGTCTTTAAGTCTTATGAGGTCAATGATGGTTATAGTTGTAGATGTTATGCATAGTCCAGGCAGTATTCTATCATCCTCCTCAACGTGGTTCCTTAAAAATGCAAGTGATTTAGTCACTTTCATGATGCTAAAAATCATCCATATAGATCAGTATTAAAACGTTAACTGATAAGCCATGATGTTTTATTTCGGAGTTATATTTTGCCTGAGCTATAAAATAATTTTAAGTAGCAATTAAAATAGAAACAGAATAAAAAACAGATTTTTTCAAAAAGTAGATAGGCATTGGGGTCCCAAGATTATCCTTGTAACTGAGAATAAAATTTCACATTGAGCTTACCAACAGCCAAGATAAAATCCCATCGTCTTATAATGGGAGAAAACCCATGGACCATTTAGTGATAAGCAATCAAAGGTCATTTGAAGCCTAACTCTTTTTAATTTAGAGTCCATTTCCTTAGTGACCCTTTTGGAGCAGGAGAGCCTGAAGTTATCATCTGGGATCCTGAGAACATGGATAGAAGAGAAGCAAGCAAGTTTGTATAAACTGCAGAAAACCTTCACTTCTGTTGGAAAGCTCTCCAAACTGTATCCCTGAAATTCTATGATACTTCAGATGTTAATGTTTGCCACAGAAAAGTATTGTCAAATCGGGATTAAGCGACCTGAAACACTTCTTTAGTAATAGCCATATAAAGCACAGTTTTATATTTCTCAAATACCGGTGATCTTTCTGGAATATTCCTACTGGGGCACAGTAATTAATTTCTGCTAAAGTACATATTCTTTGGAATATAATGTAACAAACTCTACCCCAGAAATAATTATTTAGGTTATCAATTCAATAAAACGACTTAAAGCATTTACGTCTATGTTTTCGAGCTTGGAGATACAGGGATGAAGAATAGCCCCTGCCCTCAGAAAGCTCTGGGTTCAGGTGGGGAACGATAAAATAACTGCAGTATAGTGCGATAGAGATTGTGATGGGAGCAAAGTTCTTGGCACCAGGACCGTCAGTGTTTGAAGGGAGTTCTGGAGAATGAGGTGGAAGTCCATCGGTTGGAGAGGAAGGAGGAGGATATTTTAAAGGGAAGGAGCAGCAGATGACAACACAGAGGGCTACTTTTTATTTACTTTCTCTAGTGTATGTTCAAGTTTAGAGGATCTTTTATGAGTTTTCAAATTCAATTTAGAACTATCTAGCTTTTTAAGCTATAAACTGTTTTCTCTGTTTTACAGTTTGATTTTACACCACTTTTATTTGCTGTGTATAAGGACCGCTGGAAAATGGTGGAATTTTTACTCGAGAGACATGCAAACATACATGCAGTTGATAAGTGGAAAAGGTACATTTGTTTGTTCTTTTTTTTTAACTTAGAACTGTTTTAGAGCGGTAACAGTTACTCAAGTCAGAAAGATTAAATTAAGAAGAAGAGGATTAACCTATAATTACAAAGTGAAAAATATCAGCACATCGTCAGTTAGGTAGAAAAGCAATTATTCTGCCTGGTGAACAGGAAGAACCGTAGCCTACAGGATTCATATTCATTTATGATATCGACTGATGTCATTTGTCATTGCAGTTTTTGGTCACATGGTATTATATTAGCTAAAGGGTTTTCACAGTAACTTTACTAGTTTTGTATAGTATGGACTCTAACTTAGTTTATGATACAATATTGGATTTAGTCTCTCTGACAGTTTTTTTTAACCTCTACTGTGTATTCAGGTTTCCTTAAAAGATGCACGTTAAACGTAAATAGGAGTTGATTTTGTTGTTTGGATGACTGCTTTAAATTGTTTTCTTCAAGGAATACTGATGTTATAGGGTTTGCCCTAAGTGACTGTGAATTACTACTACCAGATATTCCTCAGTTTTTATCCTTTTTCGTTTCTAGTCTATTTTGATGGTTTTTTTTTTTATCATTTTTAATTGGTATGGGTAGAAGGGAGAAAGACAGCATTAACTGAATAAACTTCTTCTTTAATGAAACAAGTCATGGATGGGTGATTAAAAAAGAGATGGGCTTTCAGTTCACTCAAGACTGGCTTCAATGCTCAGCTTTCCTATGTGTCACGTGTGTGACCATGGGAACATTACTGTCATCACCAAACATGTTTCCCGATGTGGAAACGAGGGAAATAATATCTCCTTCAAGTATGGTCGTGTGTCTTGACCTGGCATGTGATTCAGTGCCCAGCACATGCTTATGAGCACCGTTAACTCAATGATGACAATGTTTACTAGAATTAGTACTAATATTATTGTTTTGAGCCTGCCAAGTAGCTTTAACTTGCCTGACTTCTAGCTGACTTTGGATGTACCATATATAAGACTAAGGAAGAAATGGGAAATTCTTCATTGAAATCTTCACCTACTTCAGATAAGTGACCTCAGCAGAGTTACTTGTCTATTAGAGAACTTTAAATTAGCACCTTCTAGGTAATACCCAAGTGGAGCAAGAGGCTTTTTTTGTTGTTGTTGTTTTTATGTCCCTTCATTTTAGACACAATTTGGACATAATTTACAAAGATGAACACTTAAGCATGTAAATGGTCAATTCTATACAGATAAGCAATATATTGAACTTGGTAAAGTCTCTCAATGTTGCTCTTTACGTAATTTAAGTTCCTAAGGGTGAAGTTGTCTCTCCGTTATTTCAGAACAGCCCTCATGCTTGCTGCAAAGAATAAGTCCTCAAATACAGTCCGGCTTCTGCTTCAGGCAGGTGCAGATGTCTTTGCTCAAGATGACATTGGAAGGACTGCTGAAGAATATGCTTTATCTAAGGGTTTGACGGAGTAAGTGTGTACATTGAAATGGTAGTTATCAACAAACTGGGCTTCCAGACACTTTCACTGTTACTTCTTAGGGAACAGGTGAGACGTCCTAACTGGGGTCAGGCAGGGGGGGGATGGCAGTGAGTTAGTAGACATCCTCAGCCAGAAAACAAACAGTCAGACGTGTGAGACGTAGCGAAGGGACAGATTCCTTATCCCAGAACTTTGAAGACCTTTATCTTTAGGGATCCCCACGTTCTCCATTTCATTCCAAGCATAACCCCTGTGTTTCAGGTACCAATAATGTCTCTTCTCTGACTTTTCCAACTAGTTATTTGGGGGTGTAAATTGTACAGTTTAGCAGGAAATTCTCTATTTTCTGGAGGCTATTGGCTATGCTCCCCTCTTGAATTTTTCAAGAAGCCAGAGTGTTCCCTAAGTCCAAGGGGGACCATCCTCTTTCACAAGTTAGATGGAGAGGGAAGGAAGGTCATTCTGGTCATTCATTGGTTTCCATCGATTGTGTTGCTGCACGGTTGCTATAGAAACGGTCCTGTCGTCATGACTCCCTATGCTCCAAGGTTCCCTTGCTGATCCCGAGTCCTCTGTGTCCATGGTTTTCCACACTTGGACTTCAAAGTGGCGATATTTTTAACTTGACATGCAGATGCTCGCTTACATCCTTAGCTCCTATTCCAGAGCACCAGCTCCCTGTCCCGGGAGTCTGGACTTCTAGCTTTAGCCACACACAGCCTTCCCCAACACTGAAAAACTATGCGGGGCCCACATCTTAGCCCAAACCTCATAATGACTTACCCTTTTGAGTGTCTTGTTGTGTCTTCTGCCGGCACATGTTAGTTGGAACTTTCTGAGCTGTCAGAGAGGTGCCAGTAATGCTGCAGGAAAAGATCAGACTTTCCTTTCTCCTGTTACCAGATCTGTACCCCAAGGCCACTTGCTATCCCATGGAGTATCTTTCCTTAGGTCCTGGAAGGTCCCATACGCCTTTCCCAGAGTAGTAGACACTAACTTGCCTGTGATTCCTTAGTTAAGATGAGGCTCAGTGATCTGTTTTCCAAAATAATGAAAATCTGGCCAGTGACTTGACTCTCCCTCAGGTTTCAGAGTATTTAAAGTTTTGCCTGACACGGAAGCCAGTAAACAGAAAGCTCTGGATCTAAAGGAGGTTACTTGGTGTTAGAATAGCTGCACCCCTTCCACGCCTCATGAGTGTGCATGTGTTCTATCTTCCAAGTCAACTGGGGATGCCTAGGAAGGTTAGAAAGATCTGAGAGGTCAGAGTTTCAGGAGGTAGACATGAGACGGAAGTAGTCCAAGCCAGGTCTTGACTTCTGTGACTTTTCTGCCACTGGTGTGATTAGCTACGATAATAGGGGCAGTTATGTTATCTACCTTATTGAGGTAACATATTTCTAAACGCATTTAATTACAAATTACATAATAGCTGAGATGTACTGAATTACAAACCACAAAGAGAGTAGCTGATAACCAAAATTAAAAACATTTTCTGTAAACTGCAACATTTGAATGTTAAATAGAACCTATGAAAAGCACACATTAGGTTTATTTGGAATTCCAAAATAATTTCAAAAACTAAAGCTCAAAAATACTTATTCCATTGCCTTACCATTTTGCTGTATTACCTATTTGATCCTCTGACAACCTATAAAATAAGGCAGTGAGATGCTTGGTTTGTAGAGGAAAGCTCTGAGCCTAACAGCGGTGACTTCCCCGAAAATGGATCTTGTGGGCTATAGAACTAGGATTTCTGAGTTCTCAACTCTCGCCCCTGCTAATTCTAATTAACTGACTGAACTATGCTGCCCTCAGCATGACTGGTTCACCTTGCTCTTTTGTCTTCTTTAATCACATGCTTAAGAAACATTTTGTGCAACTTACTATGGGTTTTTTTAACTTAAATTTACAGGGGTGACATAGGGGTTTAACTTAAATTTATAGGGGTGACATAGGGGTGACAATAGGGGTAAAATTACATAGGTTTCAAATGTACAATTCTTTAATATATTGTCTATATATCACATTGTGTGTTGACCACCCAGAGTCAGTTCTCCTTCTGTCACCATATGTTTGACCCCCTTTACCCTTTTCTACTATCCCCTCTTCCACTTACTCTCTGACAACCACTGAACTGTTGTCTGTGTCTATGAGTTTTTGTTTCTTTATTTGTTTGTCTTTAGAACTTACAAAATTGAAGCGTATGGGATAATTCAAGTTTTTATATTAGCTCAGACATTACCTGAAATACTCTAAGAATTCCATGTTTTGATAAATGTTTTCCTGTCAGTATTAAAACAGTAATATTCTCACCTCTTTTATACATAGCAACGCCCAACTAATTTCTGATTATAAAAAGGAAAGGAGATGTAAAACGTCTTCTGACAGTAACAGTCGAGGTAAGACTCTTAATGGTGAAGTATTCTTTGTGGTCCTACCAGACATACAGTAAGACTAAGAAAGTTTTGCTATTGAAAGAGCTGTTAAAAAAATGTGTATATTGCATGTATATTTTTTCTTTGTTAGTTAATGTCTTTCTTCATAGTCTAGTATTCAGAATTATTATAAAAGTTAATTGTAGGTAATTTAAAATCTGAGAGAAAAGAAACTCATTTATCTAGTCATGACCCCTACAATCCCATATGATATTTATGTAAATAAGAAAAATGATTTTTAAATTAGTATGTTGTATGTTGCTTCTATAATCACCTTATAAGTTGGTCAATAAGTTGGACTTGTAAAAATAAATATTTGTTTAAATTTTACAGCAAATGGATTACATGTAGTGATTGAATTCTTGTTATTACATTGTGGTTTGTCTCACCATAATGTAACTAAAACTAGGAACTCAACAATACCTTCCTAGTCCCACAAACAAATGGCAAACAATAAGAGCTGCAAAACTTAGCCAGTGTGAAGGAATCGCAGTGAGACTGTTTTTAAAACGTATCTACTGATACAAGTCAGTAAAGCTGTGCCTTGTTGAGAAGCATGGGTTATTTTCCATGTGGATATGCCAACAAGGTCTCACTATTATCACCTTTTTTCCTCATAAGTCAAAACAGAGTGAGACATGTTGACCTCATTAGAAGATGTTTTCTTCTGTTAGTTGGATAGTTGTCATGACAGTGTAATTTCTCTAGAACAATATGCTCTGTAGCCACTAGTCAAAAGATAATCATAATAAATGTTCCCATAGCCTAACTTAGGACTCAAAAGATTATAATAAAAGTACAGAAAAGTTTCACAATGACAAAAACGCTATTCTACTCACTGAATGTGGCACCTTGTGCACTGTGCAATCTGAAATGCCCGAGGACCCCTTTAACTTAGTAGACCTCTATCAAAGCACTTGTGTCGGTGGTTTTGCAAGTTATAGGAAACACAGAGATGAAACGGAATTTGATCTTTAATGTGCCCCTAAGACTTTAGAGCTGTCCCTGGTTTATTTCTATGGTTTCTTAAAACAGAATTTTCAAGGGCGATCTTTTCATTTATTTATTTATTTGCCTCTGCAGCCATTTGCTGTGTAACCATCAGGTGTCTTTTAGGCACTAAGTGTTATTTTGATGTTGTAGAAGACAAGCATTTTAAAACCACAGTCCCTACCTCCAAGGGCGTGTTCTTATTATTGTCATTTTTATTATTTATTATACTTTACACAGTGCTTACTAGGTGCCAGAGCCCACTGAGAGCTTATAATTATCATTATTGTTTGTTATTCGGTGTGTAGTATCAGATCTGACAATTAAGTTTGAGAACTTGCCACCGTGCGCTTACATTGGCAGCACTGTACAAACAGCTCAGTAAGGTTTCATAACCTTGGTATATCAGTGTCTCAGAGTTGTGTTTGTGTTGATGTGTGGCTGTGTCTTGCTGAGTGGCAGTGTCTTGCTCGTTGTTGTTGCATGTTTTTGTGTGCCATTGCGAGGCTGTCTGAGCTTGAATCAGAGCTATGATCAAACATTAAATTTCTTGTTAAACCTGGCAAGAGTGGAAGTGAAATCAGGAACATGTTAGTCCAGGTTCATGGGGATAATGTCATGAAGAAAACGGCCATGAACAAATGGATTAAACATTTTTCTGAGGGGAAAGATTGTGTCACTGATGAAGAGACGTCATGGTGGCCAGAATTGACCAGAACTGAGGAAAACATTGCAAAAATTCATTGAATTGTGAGTCAAAATCATTGGCTGACTGTGAGAAGCGTAGCAGACCAAGTAAACATCGATACAGAAACAGTTAGGAAAATTTTAACTGAAAATCTTGGCATGAGAAAGGTGTGTGCAAAAATAGATCCAAAGGGGCTCACCGATGAACAAAAGCAAAGGAGAGTCAAAGGTTGCCAAGACCTTTTGGAGAGGCAAGACAATGTTTTGAGCCGTGTTTTCACTGGTGATGAAACCTGGGTATACCAATACGATTCTAAAATAAAGCATCAAAGTGCACAATGGACGTCAGCCAATTCTCCATGACCAAAAAAGTTCTTCCAGTCCAAATCAAGAATCAAAACAATTTTGCTAACCTGTTTTGATATCAGAGAGATTATTCATTATAAATTTGTACCAACTGGACAAACAGTTAAGCATGTTTAGTTTTTGGAAGTTCTGAAAAGACTGCATGAAAATGTTAGAAGAAAACAACCTCAACCTTTGGCCCACTATTCATGGCTGTTGCATCACGACAATGCACCAGCTCACACGGCGCTGTCTGTGAGGGAGTGTTTAGCCAGTAAACAAATAACTGTATTGATATACTCACCCTACTCACCTGATCTGGTCCCCAATGACTTCTTTCTTTACCCGAAGATAAAGGAAATACTGAAAGAAAGACATTTTGATGACATTCGGGACATCAAGAGTAATACAACAACAGCTCTGATGGCCATTCCAGAAAAAGAGTTCCAAAATTGCTTTGAAGGGTGGACTAGGCACTAGCATCGGTGCACAGCTTCCCAAGGGCAGTACTTAGAATGTGACCATAGTGATATTCAGCAATGAGGTATGCAGCACTTTTTCTAGGATGACTTCGTGAACCTAATTGTCAGATCTCGTGGGCCAGACACTTTATGTCCATGATGATGATTTCGGTTGTAAAAACCTGGGTAGGATTTAAGGGAAGTATGCAGTGTGAGTGGGAGTTGGCCAGATAAAGAGGCAGGACCGTGTTGGGCAGGGGAAACAATAATCAAGATTACAGGTTTGGCAGAAGGAACTGCAGACATAGGCTAAGATACACAGTGAACTTCGCAGGATTTACAAGCAGTTCAGTTTTGATGGTATAAAAAGCGTGCTGTGGGAATGGTTGAGAAGGTGGTGAACACCTAGGTAAGGCGAGCTTAAGAAAGTCTTTAGTTCTAGAGAAAGGAGTTGCTCTTATCCTGTAGGCCTTGGGAAATATATCAGTTAGAATAGTTTAGCTGCAGGTAATAGGTGACCTAATTAACAGTGGTTACAACAGGAGGCACCAGGATGGTTTTGGTGGTTCTGTGATGCCATGAGTTGCCTGTTGTTGTCCCTGTTTCAGTTGTGAGGTTGTCAGTGTTTTGTTTAAGTCTCATTTGCTGGCTGGTTAATTAGCAACGGCTCCAAGCATCATATTCTCACAGGACAATATCCAAAGGCTGAAGGACTGCGTTTCTGTGGTATATAGTTGGCATACCACATTATATCAGTTCAGGTGTACAACATAGTGATTTGACACTGATATACCTTGCGAGGTTATCACCACAATATGTCTAGTAAGCATCTATCACCCTTCAAAGTGACTGTAATATTATTGATATTTTCCCTGTGCTGTTAACTACATCCCTGTGGCTTAGATATTTCATCACTGGAAGTTTGTACTTCTCATTCACTTTCTTTTTCGTTCATCTCTTCAACTCCCTTTCATCTGGGAAAAATCAAGTTGCTTTTTTGTAGCTATGGGTCTGTTTCTGTTTTGTTTGTTTTGCTTTTCTAGGTTCCACATATAAATGAGATCATAAGGTATTTGTCTTTTTCTGTCTTCTTTCACTTAACATAATACCTCTAGGAACTTCCACATTGTTACAAAGGGCAAGATTTCATCTTTTATGGATGAGTTATTATTATATCAGTTATATTAAGGATGAGTTAATTATTCTAATATCAGTTATAGTATTACTGTATACACACACACACACACACACACACCTCACACACATATCAAATCCTCTTTATGCATTCATCTATCGAAGGACGCCTATGTTGCTTCCATATCCTGGCTATTATATATACTGCTGCAGTGAACATAGAGGTGCAGATGTCTTTTCAAATTACTGTTTTGTTTTTTGTTGGACAAATACCCAGAAGTAGAATTGCAAGATCTCATGGCAGTTCTATTTCTGATATTTTGAGGAATCTCCATACTGTTTCCCCCAGTGAATATAACAATTTACAAATCCAAAAACAGTGCAGGCTCTGTTTTTCCTTTCCTCCACTTCCTTGCCGACATTTGTTATATGGTGCCATTTTGATGGTAGCCATCTGAGAGTAATGAGGTGGTATTGCTCTGTGGTTTTGATATCTGTTTCCCTGATAAACGGTGATGTTCAGCTATGTGATTCTTTTAAATAGGAAGAAGACTGAGAGGCTGCCAGTATATCCCTTAACATTTCCAGGCTAGGGTACAGCACATGCTGGTTCCCACAGCAGTTAGGGGTAAAGCAGTCACTGTGATTAGCTTAGTATAATCATTTTTCTTTGTGGAGCTGGAGAGAGGCCATGTTCTTTGTGTATTGGGACAGTAAATATCCACACAGCATTGTGGTTCTCCAGTGAGAATGAAGATGAAGAAATGGCAAGTGGGCAGGGACTCAGCAATGGTTACTGCAGGGATCATGGGAGAGTTTTGAGCAGACTAGGAACAAGATGAGACGGCATTCGGACACTCTGGTTGTGGTATAAAGCAGGGACCAGCAAGCTTATTCTGTAAAGGGCCTGATTTTAGGCCATGTGGTCTCTGTCATACCTACTCAAATCTGCCATCATGGTGTGAAAGCAGTCGTGGGCCAACTGAATAGGCAAGACTGTGCTACAGTAAAGCTTTATTTACAAAAATTGATGGCAGGTTGGAGTTTGCTGGCCCCTCACATAGAGGATAGATTGAAGAAAAGCACATGAAAATAAGTGGCAGACAAAGGAAGCTTTTACTTCCTTGGACTAGTATCAGTCCATTGTGATATTTTTCACCCATCCATTTTGAAAGAAAAAAAAGTCAGGAAGGTTAATTTATTCAATTTAACATGTTGGTCTTTGCTGGCTAATGTCTTTCTCATTTGTTTTGCTGAAAATAAATCCTATTCATTTAGGAAGCAACAATAAGAGTCGGTGGTGTTTCATTTCTTCCCCCTGTGAAAGCCATCTGCTAAGAGCCCCTGTTTGACTAGGGCAGTGGCTGTGGAAAAATAAAGCAGAGCCTGGAGAGTGTTATGGTTAATACAATTTAGTGATGATTGAATGTAAAAAGTTAGTGGGGAGTGAGAAAACTAAGATGATTCCTAGGTTTCCAGAATGTGCACTAGCATTTCAATGGGACATGAGAAGAGTGACTAGGACATTATCAGATGGAGAGAGAAGAACAGCAGGTCAATAGGGAAGACACGTTTTTTTCCTCTGAATGTTGAGTTTCTTGGTATATCCATGGGTAACTCATCCTACATGGATATAATTTTTTGTTTCCTTTTCACATATTCTGTTAACCACTGCTTTTTCATACTAGAGCTATGTTTTTAGTTTTATAAGCAATAAAGAGGTTTAGAAAGCAAAGGAACTCTATAATCAGTGTACATTATTATACTACAAGTGATAGTTATATGTTTTTCTGTAATTATCCCAGTTACTTGATTGATTCATAACTCTTATAAAAAGGACATAAACCCTACCTAGTTGTAGAAAATTGACAGTGTGATCTCTTCATTTGCTATATAGGAACTGATAGAACATGTTGTCATTAGGATGTTTTATTTTTTATTCTGATTAAAATAGGATGGTTGCTTGTTTTACAGTATTTTCTGACATCATTTCATTTATCCTCTTTATGCCTTTATTCAAATATATCTAGCTCTACAGGAATCTGCAAAAGAAGAATAAAAAAAAACAAATTTAATGATAGGTAATCTGCAAAATCACCTTCTGACCTTAATCATGTAGAAAGCATCAACCCAAAGAATGAAAATTTCATATAATGCCATTTATTAGAGATTCTTAACACCACCCCTAGGTTTGGTTATTCACTAGAGCACTTTACAAGACTCAGCCTATAGCTGTACTAATGCCTGTGATTTATTACAGTGAGAGCAAAATCAGCAAAGAGAAAAGGTGTATGTGACAGTGTCTGACAGGAGGGAACCAGGCGCAAGTTTCTAAGACGCATGTCCTGTGGAGTTAGCAGGATGTGCTTAATTCCCCACTGTTAAATTCTGGCACCACATGTGAAATGCTGTCTAGTGGTACCGGAGTCTCATTAGACTCAGTGCCTTCATGGAGTGCTTTCATGGCACGCCAGTCACATAGGCAGCGTCCCCCTAGCAGGTGCTAACATTCCTGATTCCCAGAAGGAAAGCGAGTGTCCAGCATGAACCACGTTGTTTGTACAAGCAGTTCAGGCACGGTGAGCCACACGTAGTTAGGGAATGGTGGGAACCCTCCCCATATGCAGGTTTCCAGATACCAGCCAAGGGCCAGCCATTCAAGC